>NC_142398.1:1277500-1465000 GCF_059441095.1 Idiotropiscis lumnitzeri | reverse complement strand
ACCCAACCCCAGTTTAGCGGCGGATGATGGATGGATCTTTGTCAAGATACACTAGAGTCCCAGCCTCTACAAGTTATGTCTTTAATGCATGAAAAACTGCTTTTTGCTCTCCAAATTCGAATGGTGTCTTTTTTGGTGAGTCTGTGCAGGGGCTCTGATATGGTGACAAACTGGGGTATGAATATGCTGCTATAGCCAGCCAAACAGAGGAAGCTGCGTACCTCTGATGCGTTTTCCGGCTCTTGTGCTTCTGCTACAGCTCTCACTCTTTCTTTAATGGGGCCGATGCCCTTCTCTGAGAGTAATATGTCCATGAAAATGTGCACATTCATATTGAATTGGCACTAGTCTGCATTTAGTGTCAGTGTGCATTCTCCAGCCTTGATAAAACTGTGTGAGCTCCAGCTGGAGGTATCCTCACTTTAAATCCAATTTGCTGAAAACAGTTGATCCATTCATTCCTTGTAGGAGCTCATCCACCGTTTTGATTTCTCTCTCGAATGATAGCTGCATATGCTCTCCGCATGTCGAGGCACATCCTGAAGTCTTCCGCTGATTTAGGAGTAACCACAACAGGCTTCACCCATGTTGTGGGTCCCTCCATTCTTTCAATGATGGTTTATGTAGCTGGTTTATCATTCTGTCCACCGCCTCTCTTAGGTGAAATGGCACACGTCTCAGGGGCTGAGTTACAGTCGTTACTTTCTCATCAATGTGTTAGCTTTTTGCTTTCTATTGTCTTCCAGCTGTACAACCGATTGACACGACTTCAGGCGTTCATTCATCGCTGATTTACAACGGCTAAAGACAACCAACTCATTGGACTTTCAATATGTCCATACTTGGGACTTTCTTGTCCGCTTTTTTAGTTACTTCGGAGTGCCACTCTCCTGTTCCCCACCTGGAACGCTCGGATCTGGCGCCTCCGTCATTTACGTCATATATATATATATATATATATATATATATATATATATATATATATATATATATTAGAATTAGAAATCCCTTTATTGTCATTGTACTCAAGTGTGCAACGAGATTAGAGGGCTCCCCTCTCCAGTGCAATGCAACAATAATACAGACAAATATATAAATTAGATGAATAAATAAGAGAGTGCAATGGAATTCAGTACTGAATAGGGTATATAAAAACACATCACAATGCTGTTCTGCAAGGTAAGGGTGTTCTCGTGTGTGTGTGAGAGTTCAGAATGGAGATGGCTCTCGGAAAGAAACTGTTTCTCAGTCTATTGGTCCTCTATTTGATGCATCTGTAGCGCCTGCCAGAGGGCATCAGGTCGAACAGGTGTGAGTTTGGGTGGGTATTGTCTTTGACGATGTTGAGAGCCCTTCTGAGGCACCCGGCGGTGTAGATGTCCGATATTGAGGGGAGAGGGCAGCCAATAATCCTTTGCGCTGTTTTGACTGTCCTCTGGAGCCTCACTCTGTCCGCCTCAGTGCAGCCGCTGTACCAGGTGGACACACAGTACGTCAACAGGCTCTCGATGGACGAGTGGTAGAAGGCTAGCAGCAGCTTCCTGTCCAGGTTGAATTTCCTGAGGACTCTCAGGAAGTGCAGATGCTGGTGGACCTTCTTTACCACTGCTGTGGTGTTGTGAGTCCAAGACAGGTCGTCGGAGATCTGTACTCCCAGGAACTTGAACGTGTGGACCCTCTCCACACACACGCCTTCGATGCAGAGGGGGGGCGGCACCGTCTTGTTCCTCCTGAAGTCGACGACAATCTCCTTTGTTTTTGCAGTGTTAAGGTGCAGTCTGTTGTCCTTGCACCAAGCTGTCAGTCTCTTTACCTCCTCTCTGTAGGCTGTCTCGTCACCTTCCGAGATCAGACCGACCACTGTCGTGTCGTCAGCAAACTTGACGATGGTGTTGTTGCCGTGGGCCGGGCTGCAGTCGTAGGTGTGGAGGGCGTACAGGAGAGGGCTCAGCACGCATCCTTGAGGGGAACCGGTGCTCAGCATGCGGGTGGAGGACGTGTAGGGGCCGAGCAACACAGTCTGGGGTCTGTTGGTCAGAAAGTCCTTAATCCAGATGCGTGTGAGGGCAGGGAGGCCGAGAATGTCCAGTTTGGCGACGAGGATGTCTGGGATGATCGTGTTGAATGCCGAGCTGTAGTTCACAAAGAGCATCCTTGCATAGCTCTGCTGTTGTTCCAGGTGGCCCAGCACAACATGCAGAGCAGTGTCGATGGCGTCCTCAGTGGATCTGTTAGCCCGGTATGCAAACTGGTAGGGGTCCAGAGTGGGAGGAAGGCAGTCCCTGATGTGCTGGAGAACCAGCCTCTCGAAGCACTTCATGATGACTGGTGTGAGAGCAACAGGACGGTAGTCATTCAGGTGGACGGCGGGTGACACTTTGGGGACAGGAATAATGGTGGAAGTTTTCAAGCAGGAGGGGATGACTGCTTGAGCCAGGAAGCGGTTGAAGATCCTGCAGAAAACATGTGCCAGTTGGTGGGCACATGCTCTGAGGACCTTGCCTGGTATTCCGTCGGGTCCAGTAGCTTTCCTGGGGTTAACCGACAGGAGCGCACGCCTCACATCGTGTTCCTCTACGATGAGTGGCGGGGAGTTGGAGCATGAAGTGCGGGGTGTGATGGTTGGGGCGAGTCAAAGCGAGCGAAGAAGCAGTTAAGCTCCTCTGCCAGCGATGCACTCGGGTCTACAGAGGTCGTGCTGCCGCCACGGAAGTTGGTGATGCTCCGTAGACCCTGCCACACCTCCCGTGGTCTGTTACTGGCAAGGTGGGCCTCCAGCCTCCCCTTGTAGATTGCCTTGGCTAGCTTGATGCCTTTGCTCAGGTCAGCACGGGCCACCCTGTACTGGGCTTTGTCGCCTGACCTGAAGGCAGCGTCACGGGCCTTGAGGAGAGAGCGAACCCTGCTGGACATCCAGGGCTTCGCATTTGGGAAGGTCCGTATAGTCCTGTGTAGGGACACAGTTTGCATGCAGAACTTGATGTAGTCCAGTACACAATGTGTGTAGACATCAAGGTCCTGATGATCAAAGAGGTCCCAGTTTGTGTCTTGAAAGCAGTCCTGTAATTCACTCATGGCGTCGTCACGCCAGGTTTTCACAGTCTTTGTGGTGGGCCTGAATCTGCGTCTGAGAGGGGTGTACGCAGGTGCGAGCTGCAAGGACAGGTGGTCTGACTGGCCGAGAGGGGCGAGTGGGAGGGCCCTGTATGCGTGCTTGATGTTCGAGTACACATGGTCGAGAGTGTTGTCTCCCCTCGTTGGGCACTTGACATGCTGGTGAAACTCTGGGAGTACAGTCTTTAAATTGGCCTTATTAAAGTCTCCCGCTACTAATAATAATAATAATAATAATAATAATTTGCCCTTTATTAGTCCCACAATGGGGAAATTCGAGATTCGAACCCAGGCCTCCTGGGGAGACTGGGTCCTGAACGCGGCGCCTTAGACCACTCGGCCATCCTGGCAGCGTGAATGCCATCAGGGTGGGCCCGCTGATGTGTATTGATGACGCACGCGAGTAGCGAGAGCACCGTGCTAGTGCTAGCGTCGGGAGGGATGTAAACAGCTGTGACAATCACGACCGTTAGCTCCCTCGGGAGAAAATAAGGCCGGCATTTAACGGACATGAACTCGATGTCGGGGGAAGAGTGCTTCTCGACGATCGTGCTATCGCCGCACCAGTTCTCATGCACGTAAACACAGAGCCCCCCGCCCCTTCTCTTACCGGTGTCCCTCGTCCGATCCGCGCGATGTAGCGAGCGCCCGGCCAGCTGGATGCTAGCGTCGGGGACGTCTGCGTGCAGCCAGGATTCCGTGACGACGATCACACTGCTATCTCGCACATAGCGGTTTCCCAGGATTTGTAATCCCAGATCGTCGATTTTGTGGACCACGGATCTGGCGTTGGTGAGGTACAGACTCGGCAGTGGTTGCCTGTGGGGCTGCCGCCGCAGCCGTTGCAAGACACCGGACCTGCAGCCCCGCTTCTGCTTCCTCTCTCTGCGTCGCCTGCGCCGCGTCCCGGTCCCGATGACAAGCCACGGTTAGCCGGGCAGCCTCGCCAGTTCGTCCGGAATTTTGCGATCATAGCAAAATTCCTCTGTGATGGTTATTTCGCATCGATATCCAATGTCCACGATGTCCTGGCGGGTATATCGATGTTGTGCCTCAGTTGGTGCCAATAAGAGCAAGCAAACACTAATAAAAAGTAATAAGGAGCACTGGGAGGGAGAGCTGTTAGCCGCTGCGTCTATGCGCGCCGCCATCTTGGAAAAAAAAATATATATATATATTGTATATATATATATATGTATATATATATATATATATCATCTCCTGTTTATCTGAAATCAATGACTGGTTCACTAAAAATTTCATGAAGCTAAACAGCGACTCTCTAATCTCGTTGCACACTTGAGTACAATGACAATAAAGGGATTCCTAATTTCTAAACAGAAGTTCTTCTTTTCGGTACAAAATCAATACTATCCAAAGTTGGCAGTTTTCCCATCCTCGTTGGCCACTCCATTGTTTACACCTCCCCTCAGGTCAAGAGTCTGGGTGTCATCCTCAACAGCATTCTATCTTTCCATAAGCATATCAAGAGCATATCCCGGTCAGCCTACTTCCATCTGAGCAATATCAGTCGACTCCGCCCCTCCCTTTCCCCCCCATCCGCTTCTATCCTGGTCCACAGCCTTGTCACCTCCCGTCTCGATTATTGCAACTCCCTCACAATTCCCTCCATAAACCTCAACTGGTACAAAACTCATCACAAGAACACCCTCGTCCCACCACACCACCTCCATTCTCCAGCAACATCACTGGCTTCCTATCAAATTCCAGATCCAATTCAAACTGCTCCTCGACACCTTCAAAGCCATCCATAACCCCGCTCCCCCTACCTGTCTGACCTACTGAATATCCAGTCCGTGCCCTCAGATCATCCTCCTTCATCCACCTGACTGTTCCACCTGTCTGTCTCAGCACCCCAGCTTTGGAATTCTCTACCACCTAACCTCCTGTCAGGGATGTTTCTATAAAACAAGCTGAACAAATGAATCAACCAGCCAAGATTGTCTTTGTCACTCACGAGGAGCAGTCCTCCGCAGGCCTCAGTGTGAGGAGGCCTAGGAGAAAAAGCTGTTGCTTCCTGCTCCCGCGTAGTTTTTATTGCATCACAGCAAAGCAATTTGAATATGCAACTCATACAGAATGGAAAATCTGAATCAGAATCTGAATCAGAAATCGCTTTATTGTCATTGTACTCAAGTGTGCAATGAGATTAGAGAGCTCCCCTCTCCAGTGCAATACAACAATAATTCAGTTAAATATATAAATTAGATAAATAAGAGAATTGTTAGTGCGATGGAAAATAATACTGAATAGGATATATAAAAACACATCACGTCGTTGTTCTGCAAGGTAAGGGTGGTCGTGTGTGTGTGTGTGAGAGTTTAGAATGGAGATGGCTCTTGGAAAGAAACTGTTTCTCAGTCTATTAGTCCTTGATTTGATGCACCTGTAGCGCCTGCCAGAGGGCATCAGGTTGAACAGGTGTGAGTTTGGGTGGGTATTGTCTTTGACGATATTGAGAGCCCTGCTGAGGCACCCGGCGGTGTAGATGTCCGAGAGTGAGGGGAGAGGGCAGCCAATAATCCTTTGCGCTGTTTTGACCGTCCTCTGGAGCCTCACTCTGTCCGCTTCAGTGCAGCCGCTCTACCAGGTGGAGACACAGTACGTCAGCAGGCTCTCGATGGACGAGTGGTAGAAGGCCAGCAGCAGCTTCCTGTCCAGGTCGAATTTCCTGAGGACTCTCAGGAAGTGCAGACGCTGGTGGACCTTCTTTACCACTGCTGTGGTGTTGTGTGTCCAAGTAAGGTCATCGGAGATCTGTACTCCCAGAAACTTGAACGTGTGGACCCTCTCCACACACACGCCTTCGATGCAGAGGTGGGGCGGCACCGTCTTGTTCCTCCTGAAGTCGATGACTATCTCCTTTGTTTGTGCAATGTTGAGTTGCAGTCTGTGGTCCTCGCAACAAGCTGTCAGTCTCTGGACCTCCTCTCTGTAGGCTGTCTCGTCACCTTCCGAGATCAGACCGACCACTGTCGTATAGTCAGCAAACTTGACGATGGTTTTGTTACCGTGGGCCGGGCTGCAGTCGTAGGTGTAGAGGGTGTATGGGAGAGGGCTCAGCACGCATCCTTGAGGGGAACCGGTGCTCAGCGTACGGGTGGAGGACGTGTAGGGGCCGAGCAACACAGTCTGTGGTCTGTTGGTCAGAAAGTCCTTGATCCAGATGCGTGTGAGGGCAGGGAGGCCAAGAATGTCCAGTTTGGCGACGAGGATGTATGGGATGATTGTGTTGTGAATGCCGAGCTGTAGTCCACAAAGAGCATCCTGGCATAGCTCTGCTGTTGTTCCAGGTGGCCCAGCACAACATGAAGAGCAGTGTCGATGGCGTCCTCAGTGGATCTGTTAGCCCGGTAAACATCAATTTTGACTTTTTCACACTCGCCCACGCTCTTTCTGCTTATTCTGACATTTTCTCTTTTACAAGATATCTTTTTGGCTCACACTGCTGCTACTCCTCTTGGAAAAAGGGAGTACGACTTCACTTGTGACCTTGCAGCGCAGACACTTCTGCTACTTTTTATCAGTCTGGAATGTGCACCTGGTTTGTGTCTTCCGGTCAGTGCAGGCACGTCTGTTAACACTGAATCACAAAGGTACAATGTTCACTTGAACTTCAATTGACCTGTAAGCATAGTTTGAAACTTGATAATATGACAAACTAATTTCTTTGACACCTCCGCACCACACCGTCTTTTACCATCTTCAAATCAAAACTCACCTCTTTAAGATCGCATTCTCACTCTGACAGCACCACACCATTTTAATTCCCATTCTCTATTTTCCATTTTATTTATCCATTTATCCTTTTATTTTGTATTTTCTTAGATTGAAAATTTTGGTTTTAATTGCTTTTATCGATGTACAGGGTCCTTGAGGGTCTTGAAAGGCGCTTGGAAATTGAATATATATATATATATATATATATAGAGAGAGAGAGAGAGAGAGGGGGGGGGCAGAGACAGAGAAGAGAAAGAGTCTATTAGTAATAATAGACCCATTACCAGACTTTCAAATGATCTAAATGATATCGAAGCATTAACTCCAAATCATTTGCTGCTTCTGAAAAGACAACCCGTGTTACCAGCTAGTTTATTTGAAAAGGATGCTTTGTACTCAAAGAGAAGGTGGTGTCTGGTTCAATACCTGTCGGACATTTTTTTGAAGCATTGGACCAAAGACTATCTCCCTCAACTTACAACCTCGTGATATACAATGTGTTCTTATACAATACAATGCAATGCGATTTTATTTTTAGAGCGCATTTCATAATATAGGTGACTGCGCACCCAGGGGTTCATGGGCATTGGGAAAGAATGAAAATGCAATTTGTGATTCAAATGGTCATGTGAGAAGAGTTTTGGTTAAGACTAAAAGCAGTGTTTTGGAAAGGCCAGTCGACAAATTGTGCCTTTTGCTTGAAATGTATCAGTGATGTGATTTTAGTACAAGGTACATTTTAATATGGTTTAGGTTGTAGAACAGATTAAAATGTCACTTTTCTAATTTTTGTAATTGTTATGCCCAAGCACTAACAATTAGGGGCCGGAATGTAAGTGCCTTTTCACAAGTTTGTCTAATTTTATGGATAATAATTGCAAATATTAGGTTTTTTTTGTTATTTGTATGTTTGTGAAAAGAAATGCTACATTTATTTGTCTTTTGAATTCTTTAGATTTTTTTTATTTATTTTTTTTTTTAAATGAAATATGTATAAAATGTTAAGACTGTCTCCGGTACAGGGCGTAATTCTTTATTTAATGTTACACACAAAGAAGAAACTGTTGTGAATTGTTGGAAATGAAATAAAAATGATGGTGAACACGGTAATTTTACGGTGATGTGACCGTCAGTGTTTTTTTCTCGCGTAGAACGTTGGTTGTGTTTAAATGAAAATAAGAAGAAACTAAAGGAACCAAAGATAGAATTATGATTCCTCAAAATACAATAGCTACAAACAATCGTTAAAAACACGCTTTCAGTAGTAGGCCTTCAGTGGTTGGCTTACATTCAGAGTAAAATATGAAAACCAAAGTAGTTGTTTTTTAACTTTTACACTCCTAATTTGAGAGGCATGTAATAAATGCTTGTAATTTTGAAATCTAAGGAGAAATAATATATATTTTTTAAATAATCAACCAAAATCATCCAGTTATCTGAAACAGTGTCATCGAATTGGCTTCTTCCTCACCATCCTGCTCTTTCTCTTTTTTGTCCTTCAGTTAAGTCGAGCAGAGAGGGATGTCAGCAGTAGGGATTCTTCCTCCTCAACTTCCTCGCTTGCTCAATCCAGCCATCAACCTGATTTCCATTCACAACCTAGCCTAGACCGGAGGGACACTTCTTTTGTGGGGGGTGTAGCTGAAGTGAAAAGAAAAGAGGGTGGAGGAGAGGGAGGCATCCCTGGTTACTCTCTACACTCCTACCCCTCATTTTCTAACCCTGTCGTTCTGTCAGGAGTGGCTTCACAATCCTCTGGTTCCACGCAAACCTCAGCATGTGCTGCCCAGATCTCTGAAACAACCACTACCTCAAGCAGCTTCAAGAAATCAGAAAATCAAACTCCTTCACCTCCCCACCCAGCTGATAACAGGAGCCTGTCATATGACAGCTTAATGGGTGGAGATGATTGTCTTGAAACAGGGGTGTCAGCAGGATCAAAAAATCCTGAGGTTTCATTTGGGATACCAGCGGCAGATGGCTACATCTCTTTCCGTTCTTTGAAACCGCAAGATGCTGAAATGCATTCCCATTCGCCCCAGCATCATCACCCCCTCCTCCATCGGTCCCCCTCTTCCACATGCTCTTCTCCTCCAGAGAGGGAGCCTCTGTTGGTGCAACCACAGCAACGCAATCGCCCATTGCCTTTCTGCGAAACTTCTGTGCCACCCCCTTCCACGGCTCAGCGTCTACCACACCATCACCACCACCACTCCCATCATCACCATCATCATAATCATCATCGTTCTCATAATAATCATCACCATTCCTCCTCTACTTCCCACCCTTCTCGTTTCATTGCTCCTCACCTGCCCCTCCATGCCTACCCACACCGTGCATGCTCCACAGATATGGGGTTTACATCTTCTTCCACAAACCACCCTTCCCAAGCCCCACGCCACCCACCTCTTGGTAAATCACTGTCCTACTCAAGCGCTGCTGCTGCTGAAATGCAGTACCAGCTAATTCGAAAGGCCTCCTCAGCAGCTGGAGCAAATGCAGCAGGGATAGCAGGAGGAATACAAGCACCAAAGTAAGTAGAAGGATTATTTAATATTAGCACTTCAGAAATCCTGATTGACTTCTACCATTCTCCCTTCTCTTCCTGACAGATATCCTGTGAGTTCCTTTATTTAATTCCATATGCTTGTTTTGTGATGTGAGGTTTGCCTGAGTAATGTCTGTTTCATCCAAAATGTGCCATGTATGCATGATAGTAAAATGTGAAACGTGGAAAGGCTGGAGATTAAAAGTAACGTTAAAAATAAATCACATTTTCACACTAGTCTCCACAGTAGTTACCAAAACTGGAAAGGTGCTCATGACGGTATCAGTTTATTGTTTGCACAGCTCAGAGATATACGTATTCTACCGATTGCGATAGTGTTTGTTCTGTTTCTGATCATGTAGTGCATTTCAGAATTTTATGTCTGGAATGATGCAAAAGCATGGCATACATGCGTGGAAAACAAAACTATAAGTTGTCACCTGCTTACATTTTTGATATCTTCAAAAGTTGTTGAGTATACGTATGGGATAATTTTTACTTACAATTTAGAGTCCAAATGGCATTAGAATGACATCAGCAATAAACATATGACATCATATGCATTTATGGTCAGGTTATTTATTGTCAAGTTTGATTTATGGAGTTTAGATTATTGCCTGCATTGCATTGTTTGTTTAAAGGTATTAGGGCCCGAACAGCGACCGCTGCGACGTCCCTATTATTTTTGTACAAATGATTATTATTATCATTATTATTATTATGATTACTTTTTTGTTCTCCGTCAGTGATCGCATTTATGAGACCCTAAACATGCACAAAAACTCCCCAATCATTACTCTCTATCAGGCCTGGTGGAAAATCTTCAAGTCGTCATAAATGCTGAGAGCAAAATGGCTCTGTCGCGCCACTGACAGTGGAAAAAAAAAATCCATATTTGAACTAAGCCTACAAAAAAGGGCAAGCATGCGTATCCTCAGATGTACAAAAAAATCCATTGCAGGCATTGTCTAAATTAACAGGAAATGAGTTCAATTTTTGAATGTCCAATTTTTTGTAAATTCTTTTGTACATTTACAGGGGACATACTTTTGCATCCTTGTCCTTAATGATTCATCTGATTGTCTTCAAACTTCGGCTATTCCTGACCTGCGACAACAACTGTGGAAAAAAGTGACTTTTCGAAAACATATATGACAGTGGCAGAGCATCAAATTTTGCGTTTAATATTTTCTTTGCCACAAATTGGGATATGCTTAATCACTCCCCTGCACATGGTCCCCAAAAATCCCAATCTTTACACTTATATAAAAAGTTGTGACCAGAAGACATCTGTTTGACAATATTCAGTTAAACATATAGTGCCACCTAGTGCTGACTAGAAATGTCATTTTTTACATTTCAATAAATAAACATCTAATAACAAATAAATATATTAACAATCCAACTGACAATTTGTCAGAAAAGTCTCAGGATGTTGATTTGCTCTCTGGTAAAATGTTGTCACTTTTCAGCAAAGGGCATGGCCAATACACTGCCACAAAATCTGCTTATTCACCGATAATAAAGCAGAGCTGAGTCAGCCGGTCCGACCTTTAAGAAGTTTTTCATGTTTGATAATAGTCCAGGCCTGAAGACAAACTTATTTTTCATCATAGAGGTGGCGGCACCTACTGGGTAAAGTAAATATACGTTTTGTTCTTTGATGCTTTTCTCCTAGCAGGTAAGCCAGTTCTGCTTCATATTTGTTCGGAATGGATTTTTAGATCTTTATCATATTGCAACAGCATTTTTGCTAAATTGTGCAAAAAGCTGTTGCCACTGGGTATGCACTATTCGCTATTAGAGTGTCTAAGCCTTCATGATGTTGCAACAAGAAGTTTGTAAACATTTGCAAAAAGCTGTTGCCACTGAACAAACGGCTTAGGAATGCACTAACAACTCATCTGAAAAAAAAATGCACTTCTTTTTCAGATCACATGCAAAGATTTCTTTAACTTTGTGTTTTTCTGTAATTAGGGTTGAGTTAGACCAGATTGAACTCCTTAGACCAGATCGACAAAATGGAACTGCTCAGATGGACCAGCAAGCCTTTTTTTTTTTTTTTTAACATCCTCCTGTTCCCAGCGCATCAATCCATCTGTCGGAGTCACTCATTCTAGCTTGGCAATTATTCAGGCTCGAATCCACCAGCCTCTTGAGTGCTGGTGTGCAGAGGCTGAGAGGTGGTGAGGCTACCACCTTTGATTTGATTTCAATTTTTGGAAGATGATTGATTGATTATTTTGTGCTGGCAAGCACAAAATTGCACTAGGCTGTTGTTTAAAAAAATGAAAAAATTATATCAATTGAATAGACAGGACCGACAAGTCCATTTTTGTTGTTGTTTGTTTTTTTGCTCTTGGAGTGACTGAATGAATTCTCATAGGTCGAAGAATGAACAAATGCGAATTCCCCATTATCTTGTTTATTCTTAAATGTGAATATTGCAAGTTAGTACAGGATACTGTGGTTTGAAATGTGAATTTCCTTATTCTACTTTTGTTGATATTGTTCATATTGTATGGCAGCATGCAGATTCATTATTAGTGGCCACTGTAGGCCATGTTGGAGTGTGGATTAGGTTATTGGTTTGAACAAACAGGAAAATAATTTTAGTCAACCACAAACAAGACATTTTGTTTTCAATCAGATTCAAGAAAACAAAGCAGATATTTCTCCAAAATATCTTGATTTTGATTTTCAAGGTCTTCAAAATCCAAGTCTTGTGTTCAACAAATCATTTTTATATGTGGGTTACATTTTATTGATTTGAAATAATGGACCTTATGTATGTAGAAAAGTCAGTGGCTTTCTTTACTTGTATGGTTGAATCTCTGCAGATTACGAACCATTATATTTAAATGATCAACGTTTAAGTTTAAGTTTGTTAATAAAACAATCTTATTAATTACCTTGAACAGACGCCTTATTTATTTACACATTTGCCTCTATCACTGCTTATGGAAAAAACATACAGTAAAATACTCAATACTATGAGGCTTTGTGGGGATCATTGATAGTACATGAATGCTAAATGTTTTTGAAAGAAAAAATAATCTTACTTGTATACTGACGTAGTTAACCTTATATCAATGTGTATTAAAGGAGTGGTATGATTTTCAATCCTTTCAAAGGATTATTACTTTATTGGGGGACTGTCAAAATTATACCGTTAATGAGCGGTATTTAATTCTTGTAATTGAGTCAAAATATTTGACGGATTTAACGCATGCGCAGAATGACCTGCCCATGCATCCCATGATATACCACTCAGTGATTTCTGACATAGTCAAAGCTGAGTCTTTTTAAAGTATCCCCCACAGTCTAAAAAATCAGCGGCATATTAGAGTAAACAGGTCACACAAACCAGCGCAGAACTAATTTAAAACAAAAAAAAAGCGTTGCGTCTACATCAAGCTGTCGCCCGTACTCCCGGAAAGTACTTGCGGCTACTTGAATGCTCTGCACCAAACTATCTTGCGGCTCAGCAGCATGGACTTTATTTGTACTATATGCAAGTCTGTGCACGGCAGCAGCAACGGCCTGCGTAATGCAGATCTTCTCCTCTGTGGTGAAAAATAAACGACCCCACCAACAAGTTTGTTTTTGAGGAGGGCCTGAGCGCGCTAATATCTAAAGTGAAATGCAAAGTTGTTAAAGACCCAAAACAAGTGATTGGATGTAAACTGGACTTTTGACAGAAGTTTGACGAGGACAGGTGTGGACAAACTACAGCCCGGGGGCCACATGGCCTGTTAAACGTTTTAATCCGGCTCACCGAACTTGAAAAAAATTAAATGAATAAACCTTGTTTTATTTTCTAAATACTGTGGTTTTTCAAAGACATGTATATATTGTAATGCTTTAAGTTTTCTTTCATTCAAAATTAAATGTATTTTTTTTTCTCCGATGAAATGAGGGTACCAAAACACTCCATCCATCTGCTCCTGGTCTGTCAAATTTTAGAACACATTGTGGCCCGCTGTCAAAGAAATTAGACAGGAAGACACAAAACAGGTGCACATCTCAGACTGATAAAAGTAGCAGAAGTGTCTGAGCTGCAAGGTCACATGTGAACATGCTCCTCTTTGCGGTTTAGAATTAGCAGAAGTGTCTGTGCTGTCAGCAGAACAGGAAACCGGTCAGATCAAACTTAGCAGAAGTGTGAACCAAAGATGTCTTGTAAGCTGAAACTGTTAGAATAAGCAGGAAGAGCGTGGGCGAGTGTGATAAAGTCAATGTTCAAGTTTTCCATTCTGTATGAGTTGCATATTCAAATTGCTTATGCTGTGATGCAAATAAAAATCACACGGGAGCAGGAAGCTTTCAGCTTCTCCTCTGACTGCTCAGGGGGCTGCTCCTCCCAAGTGAGAAAGATGATCTTGGCTGGTTGATTCATTTGTTCAGGCTTGTTTGATAGAAACATCCCTGACACCCGCCAATCAAAAAGTTTACCCACCCCTGGACTAAGACCACGTTAGGGCGGAGAGGCAGCAGCTATGAACAGAAATTAATTGCAATCAATACATATCTTGACATAAAATAAGATAATGGCTACATGAGCAATTCAGCGGGCGCTGTCAGACTGGAACACGGAACAGCTGACGTCACCATGATGAAGAGCTCGATGTCAAAAGTGTATTAAATATTTCTTATCTCATCAATGTCATTTGGTCTATTTTACACCACAGAGTACTACGTTTTGAGATCCAAACAAAATTTCTCAAAGTTGAGACTTCCGGTTGGGTGAGCATGTGAGGGTGGTTGAGTCACAGTTCCCCGTAACCCAACTTTCGATTGACTTTTCAACTGAGCCATATTTTTTAATGCCCTACAAGTAAAAGAGCAAGTAAAAGAATTACACGTTACAGGGTACGTCAATCGCCGGCGCAAAATGTCAAAATCTTCGAAAGTGCAGCGAAAAGTCGAGACGGACTCCTCGGCTTCATGCAGTGCCTGCATGACTAGCATAGCTAGCCTTTTAGAGGACCACAGGGCTAGCATTGCAACTGACTTTAAAACTTCGTTCGTGGCTCAGGAAGCTAAACTGGACAAAATACAGTTTATGGTGACGGATCACGGACAACGAATTGAGTCATTGGAAAATTAACAAAAATACACAACGGATCCAAGCGCTAGAGGATAAATGTACGTCGCTGGCGAATTGCTGTGCTAAGCTATGAGTGAAGGCTACGGACTTGGAAGGTCGGAGCCGCTGGAATAACACACGAGTCATCGGCCTCCCGGAGTCCCTGGAGGGACCCAATCCGACATCCTTTTTCTCCGATTTCCTGGTGGAGGTTCTTGGTGATGCCTGCCTTACATCGCCTCCGGAACTGGACCGCGCACACAGAGCACTCGGCGTCAAACCACAGCCGGGATCGCGCCCGCGGCCGGTGATTATTCGTCTGCATCGCGACCGGACGAAGGAGCTGATCATACGGGAAGCGCGTAAGAAGCGAGGCACACTCCAGTATCGCGGGTCCCCGGTGCAGATATTTGAGGATTACGCTCCGGAGGTCGCAGAGGAAGTATCGTGCGGTCATGGCTAAATTGTACAATCTTGCTCTGTGGCCGCCTCTACTTTTCCCAGCTCGACTGCAGAAAACTATGGATGGCGGGGCTAAGAAGATGTTCTCATCTCCCGAGGAGGCTGATAATTTTGTGATTAATTATCGACGTGCTGCGAGTCCCACCTAACTTCGCGGCTGGTTGGACTCGTGGCAGCATGCTCACCACATTAGCCGGGCTCATACGAATATTCGTCACTGTTTGTCAACTTTGTTTGGATGATGTTCTTCAAGCCACTCCACCACTGGTCATTCGGCCTTTCAGTTGAGCGTAGTTGCTTTTCTATGATGCAAAAACTGTTGCCAAGATGCACAACGAGTTTTATTTTTATTTTATTATTTTTAATATTTCCTTTTTGGTTATGTATATTATTCAGTGTTTTATTTTCATTCCTGCTACGTTTATTTTTTTATCATGACTTTTATTGCCATTATTGAGAGTATTACTGTTGTTGTTGTTGTGATTATCATTATTATTATTAATAGTAGTATTAGTATTAATACTTGGGTTGACACTATTCTTTGCTTATTATGAAAGTTGCCCGACTCTAATTCACTTTGGGTGTTTCTCAACTTTGGTTTGGGTTTTGGAAGTTTTGAATTTTAATGTCCAGTACTTCTGTAGTTGCAGTGCTTGTAAACTGTTAAGGATATTTCTATCAAAACAAGCCTGAACAAATGAATCAACCAGCCAAGATTGTCTGTCATTTACGCGCGGGGCAGCCCTCGTACTCCGAGGCGAAGCCAGCGAGTTCGACTGCACACATGGTTTTTATTTGCATCAGCATAAGCAATTTGAATATGCAATACAGAATGGGAAACTTGACATTTGACTCCATCACACTCTTCCAGCCTATTCTAATGGTTTCAGATTACAAGACATCTTTTGGTGTATGGTGTATTTTCACAAGGCCTGACACATACAAGTTATCTTTCTGGCCATGACGATATTGTTGCTTTAGAGATACCAAGCCTTGTGCTTAACCTCCCTAAGTCATAAGTTACGGCCTTAGAAGCGAGTGAGTCTCACTTTATCTGCTAAGGGTCAAAGAGGTCATCAACACCCCAAGGGAGGTGTTTACAGAAAAGGGTTCTGGCGTTGGGGAGTCACATTCGCGAGGAGGCTGTACCTGGCACCCATAGCTGTCGAAAAGCTCAATTAGAGGCCAGAAAGATACGAATGCATGTGCAACAAAGGGGGCCTGTAAGATTAGTTATAGTTTGAAACTTGATAAGATGACAAACTAAACAACTAAACTAACAGATGAACATATAAACTTAAATTTCTTTAACATATCCCTCCTGTTTATCAAGTTTCAAATCTCATCATCAAAGGCTGTCGCTTGAGGGGGGAGAAAAACTACCCAAAAACTCAAAAATTCTTGGAGAAAAGGGTAGAAACCCATGCCCCAAACGAGAAGCCCACAAAAAATAATATACAACAGTGTGATCAACAAGGGAAGGGCGAAAAACCTCTCATTAGGGCAAAAATTGCCCTGCTCCCTTCCAGCGTGGAACGAGATTCTCATGGTGCGTTGATCACTTGGGAATAAAACATGTGTAAAAAAACATATTAATGTGCCTAGTGAAAAATAACAAAAGTGTTTTCACGCAGAATTAGCCTCTGTGAAAACTCGATGGAGGCCCTTTTGCCTCGTGGCAAGAGAAGGCAGTATCTCCAGGATCTTCGTGTGTGGTGTATGTGTGCGCACGTGTTTGGGCAGGGCAGAAAGTCCATGTGTTTCTACGTTTCAGTGTCCAGTTCGTCATTGTCCAGTTCGAATTTGTCATTCTCAACATCAATCAGGTTGTAATGGTACATTTGAACAACAAACATTTGGTTAATCATCATCTTTTGTCATAAAAATAATGCAACATGCACATAACAAAAATGAAAACTATAATTATCTCGATATATTGTGTCTTTCAAATTCTTCATAGTGGTCATAACATCAATAATTGTTTCATTTTCACTAAAAATTAAAATGCAAAACTGTTCTTCAATCAAGGCTGAAATTTCTTTGTTATGTACGTCATTAATTTCCAAACAATATCTAATCTTTTTATTCTATGGCTTCAACATTCGTATCTGTGGCTGGTTGGGTGGTTCTGATGTGCGTGTGGTCCGAGATTGTGACTCAGGTGAGCTCTTGTTCGAGGGATTCGCGTTGCTAGGCCTTTAGCTGGAAACCGGAGAATCTTGTACTGCAACTGGTGGATCCAGCTGCCACGCCCCGCGACCTTTGCTGCCGTCGGGGTCACTGTCATCATCTGGCGAGGGCCATCTCAGCATTCACTTTTCCCAACGAAGTCGTTTCAGCACCTTGAAGAAGAGTTGGTCTCCCACACGGACGTGATTTCTGTAAATCAGAACAACACTTGACCAGTATTGGCGTCTTTTGGATCTTTTTCGGTCAAACATATTTTTCGTTGGTGGTTCTGATGAACCTGAGAGTCTATAGGGGATAGTGTCCTTCCTTCGGCTGGCATTGTCCTCATTGGTGTGATTGAAACACAGTCTGGCCATTGTCTCTTTTTTTTTTTTTCTTTTCATTGTCTTGATAAGTCTGGCCTTAACAATTCCATTAGTGCGTTCCACAAGTCCTGCAGACTGTATGCACAATTACGCTTTGAGTCAATTTTACAACAACTGTCCCACTTGTTACAAACATTATTCACAATATGCATCATTTTCACTTCAAATCACTTCTTGAGATTCCAAATGTCAGGATAATTTGATTACACAACACTTTTTCCAATCGTTTTTAGCATCAGCATGTGTTGTTGGAAACAACTTAATCCATTTTGAAAACATATTAATTATAACCAAACAATATTGCAACCCAAACAACTAACACTTTGTCTAAAAAAAAAGTTTTTTGTTGAAAAGTCTATATGTGGGAACAATTTCATATCATACTTCCCCCTGTTGACACACGACTATCTGCTCGTGTGTCAATCATCTTATTCCTCTAATCAATGAATTAGGCAGCCAGGATTTGCCATCTGCCAATTTGCTGATCCTGTCCTCAGCAATGTTTGCACATTTGTGCATTCAATTAGTGGTGTATTTTTCCCTGGCGTGAGATCAAATTGTCAAGTTGATTTGCTGCGTGTGTGTGTGTGTGTGCGCATTACCCCTTGCTGCATTGTCAGCGAGGCAGTATTCAATTGTAATCGTGTCATTTTCTGTTCAGAGAATTTAGCATTTACAAAAACTTATATAGACGTGCTTTATGCACAACTTTTCTTTCATCTTTTGTGATTTTTTTAAAGCGCCGTTTGCCCAATGTCGACAGAACACATAAACATATCTCTTGGCAGTCAGTCCAAATTGTAAAATGTTTTTTAGAAAACATCTTACAATTCTGGATCAGCACAGAAATTTCTGCTGCTTGTCCTGCACATACAGATTTTAATATCCCTTGAAACAAAATGCTTTGTTAAAAAAAAAAATTCCCACCCCTTTGCGGCCGTCAAAAAACTGTCTCTCCAGTCGGGAGAAAGGTGTCCAAGAGGTCAGGTCGCTGTTTGGTGGTAATTTGGACTCGGCTTCCACAGTCGTGTGGTGTCCCTTCTACTGGTGCGGGAAAAAGTGACACTGGGCTGAGCGCACCTTATCAGTGTAATGTGACAATTAGGTCGCCGTGCAATGTGAATGTGGTGGGAAAAGGAATGTCATTTTTTGATTCCTTAAAGCAGCAGTGAAGACTGCTTGATCCAATTGTTGTGACTAATGTGCAAGTGATTTCATGAGCCCTGCGCGTCTGCAGCCACACAAGGTCATGAAACCATCTTTTGCAGTCACTGTTTGCTCAAATGGCTCATAGTAATTTGGTAGTGCTAATACATCTTAATCAATGAGTTCACACTTGACAAGTTCAAATGCTTGTCAGCCTCAAGTGTTCAAACATTTTTTTTTCCTCAAATGTCATTGGCTTGTCATAAATGATGTCCAGCAATAGTCGTGTGATTTCTAAGTACTTTGCAATCCATGCCTGGCAATAATTGCATACACCTATAAGGGACAAAATTTACTTCTTTGTTATTGGTTTTAGGGCTCGGGCAACGCCTTCTTTTTGCTTGTCACCAAAAATGCGCCCCTTTTCAGTCAAAATGCGGCCTAAATATGTGACTTCCTTTTTTAACAGCTGCATCTCATCGGTTCAGTTTGATGGCGCATTAAGTAATTCTCGAGGTCAAGCATATGTTTAATATCTTCCTCAATGTCTTCACTGTTGTCACTGTCAGAGGGGGAATCCAGAGGTTTGGACATCAACTCGCAGTCCGAAGCCCCACTGGGGTCCCGGCCTAGTCATTCATCATCAGGTGAATCGTCAACACGGCGTCGACTGGGCTTAACTTTTCCCCCACACTGACGAGCGAGATGACCTTTTCCACCGCAATTGAAGCACTTGCCTTCTTTGAACCGCTGTTGATGTTTGGGTGACAATTTTGACAAGTCAAATGGATTTCTTTTTTGGTGTTTTTGTCCGCGTGATTTTTCTTTGTTATCACGACTCGGTCCTGAAAAATTTACGTTTATAACAGGACGTTCTGTTTTTTCCTTTTTCAGTTCGACACGTTCATAATTTCGTGCAGAATTTAGGATTTTTTCCTCCATTTGACAAGTCGGCCAATTTAAATTAGGTTGTTTTATTTGAAAAGCCTGTAATTTTCTTTTTCCTTTTCACCTAATCACAAATTTCTTATCACAAAAGTGAACATGTTAATTCTATTTTATTTCCTATAAGCCTAATCTAGTTCCTATCCTCATTCATTTGTTCAAATGACACACTCTTCAATCACTAACTCTCTCTCTCCTTCTCCCCACCTGGGATCTCTTCACAGGCTGCTCCTTCTATACGCACCTGATTTACGATCACACCTCCTCTTTGCCTCCTGCAAAGGCTTCTCCTGCTCCCAATCTCCAAATTCACTGTAGCTTTTTCAAAACCACTCAAAACTACCAATGTGTCGAATAAAAAATTCAAAATCAGGAAACGCCTATGCTTTTGCAAAGATTCCTCATGTTCACTTTCAAAACCTTCATTCAATCTTTCATAACACCTACTTCTCTCTTTCAATTCATGCAACCAACTCAGTGTCCTACGTCCCTCAACCACATCGGTTCTAATTCTGTTACTCTATACAGTTTTCCACTTGCAAATCTGCCTATGACACCTTTCTCACTTGCCCTATCATTTGGACTTCATCAATCTTTTCTATGGAACATTAATTGTTCCTTTCCCTTTTCTACACATTCTTTTTCTTTCTTTACACATTCCTTTTCTTTTCTTATTAACTTCCAATCTCTACACTGCAAAGTTTCCCTGGACTTTACTATACTACCCAATACCCCAATTTTAGAAAATTGGACCAGTTTGTCAACACCTAGGGTGTTCTAAAAACTGGTTTCTCATCAGTAGGACAGTAACTCAAATTTCCTGTTGTGGTAATTCTCACTTCAACCTTCAACCCAGGTGGAGAATTCTTGCCTGTTGCTTCCACAACAGCCTGCTGTTTATAATCCTACTGTATTACACGGGATTAAATACCAAATGGTATTTGTAATCCCCAATCACACCATTCACTCACTTTGCATACAGTTTTTTCGCAAACCTCCACAAACAAAATGATTAACTCACCCCACACACTCGCACACACTCCAGCTCACTGACTCAACCCCCACCTTTTCTCTTCTTTGTTCTCACACACACACATAGTCAGACACAGACATATACACGGGCCCACAAAACAACACACACAGTTCTCAACATTGAACAGCTACAAACGAGAAGCTAATCAATATTTTTCAATTTCAGCTAACCTACATTTTTCCTTTATTTCAAATTCGGAAAGTTGACAGTTTATTTCCTTCATCAATTTTGCCGCCATTTCTGACAGTCTTAATTGTTATGGTGTCTAGTTATGGTTCCTCAGTGTTGAGAAAAATTCAAATTGCCTGACTTTGGGTCGAATACCAAGCTTCTCCTCCCAATTTGGAGCGGGTATTCTCTGGGTGTTTATACTCACAACCCGTCCGTCAGTTTTAGATTTCTCAAACTTTGGACATTCATACAATACACATTCACACTCACAGATTGATCAGTTCTGTGCCCGCGAAAATAGATGAACTATTTTCGTCTTTAACAAATAACAAACGTTGTACTATCACTTCCAAATATAGTAATAATTACATCTGTACTCTACCAGAAATAAGAACCCCTAAATCTGTCTTCCAGAAAAAACAACAGTTAATTCTGTACTATCCGAGCAGATATAATCAACTACACTTGTACTCTCTACCAGACAAGGAATGCCTTAATCTGCCTTCCAGAAAAAAACAACAGTTAATTCTGTACTGTCCGAGTCTTCCAACAAGTTAATTCTCCTTCCAAATTAGCAAAGTCTAATCTGTATTTCTGCCAGAAAATAGCTAAACTAAGATGTACTATCTCTTCGGGTAAAGGAACTCCCTGAAACCCGACTATCCTTCAAAAACCCAAAAACTCAAGTTTTTTACTATCTGTTGTATACAACCACTGACCTGTGACAATCTCTCGGCTGGTCGAGACACTCGCGGTTCGTGGATGAAGTCTGTGTTCTCTCCGGTGGAGGATGGCCGAGGACTGACCTCCTGGAAGAGAGGACTTTTCACGATGGCGCCGTTTTCAGTCGTCGTCAATCGTCCACCGCAGATCACACGTTTTCATCCGGCATTCGAAGGACCAAGTAATGTTAAGGATGTTTCTATCAAAACAAGCCTGAACAAATGAATCAACCAGCCAAGATTGTCTGTCATTTACGCGCGGGGCAGCCCTCGAACTCCGAGGCGAAGCCAGCGTGTTCGACTGCACACATGGTTTTTATTTGCATCAGCATAAGCAATTTGAATATGCAATACAGAATGGGAAACTTGACATTTGACTCCATCACACTCTTACAGCCTATTCTAATGGTTTCAGATTACAAGACATCTTTTGGTGTATGGTGTATTTTCACAAGGCCTGACACATACAAGTTATCTTTCTGGCCATGACGATATTGTTGCTTTAGAGATACCAAGCCTTGTGCTGAACCTCCCTAAGTCATAAGTTACGGCCTTAGAAGCGAGTGAGTCTCACTTTATCTGCTAAGGGTCTAAGAGGTCATCAACACTCCAAGGGAGGTGTTTACAGAAAAGGGTTCTGGCGTTGGGGAGTCACATTCGCGAGGAGGCCGTACCTGGCACCCATAGCTGTCGAAAAGCTCAATTAGAGGCCAGAAAGATACGAATGCATGTGCAACAAAGGGGGCCTGTAAGATTAGTTATAGTTTGAAACTTGATAAGATGACAAACTAAACAACAAAACTAACAGATGAACATACAAACTTAAATTTCTTTAACATAAACTTACGCTGCCTATCTATTTGTTTATGAGTAGTGCTATTGTATATTGATTTTCTTTTTTCTGAAGGATGTTTTATACTCTGTAAGCTGGCAGAGGGTTGTCTTTTTATTTTGCATATTTGTTTATTCTGCTAGCGGGTTACGGGGTTGGAGACGAATTGTGAGAGAAGTAGATGAAGACAGGGAAGTACACATCCCAGGGAGTTAACCAGGGTGCCATGGGGAGGAGGGGTGGGGAGGGCTCACCTTCTTATAGGATGTTTTTTTCATTTGGCAGTGTTGTAGCTGGGTGTAAATTTCAGCTGCTTGGGGTTAGTGGGTTATGGACCTCTCTATTGACTTGTTTTTACGATATTTGTTCTTTTGTTGTGGTAGTTTATATTATTTGTTCTGCTGTATGTTGCTTTTGTTTTTGCTGCTTTTCAACTGTTCTCCACTGCTCGTGTTCCAGGACCAGCCAAGTAACTTCACTGTCTTGTGTGATCCCATGGCGGACTTGATTAATAGGGTGGCGGCCGACGGGCGCGTGGTAAGGATTATCTCCTTAAATACAGGTGGGCTGAATTCTCCTGTGAAGCGGACTAACATTATGACACATTAAAAATCTTAAGGCTGATATAATGTTCCCTCAAGAGACGCACTTAAAAAACTCGGACCATAGAAAGTTGGGTAGGCACTGGGTTGGCCATATTTTTCATTCTAAATTCAATTTGAAAACAAGAGGTACAGCCATACTGATTAGAAAGTCAGTGCACTTTGTTTTTACAAAAACAATTGTAGATCCGGGGGGGCGGTATGTGATTGTTGCAGGTAAGCTTTACCAGAAGCCTGTAGTCTTGGTATCAGTTTATGCGCCGAACTGGGATGATCAAAACTTTATGAAATTGTTACTATCCACTATCCCGGACTTGAACTCGCACTCTCTGATACTGGGGGGCGACCTGAACTGTGTTATAGACCCATTGTTAGGTAGATCTAGCCCTCGTTCGATGTCACTCTCGAAAATGTCTCAAACCCTTTTGGCTTTTATGGATCAATATGGGTATGTCGATCCGTGGAGGTTTACACACCCCTCGGACAGACAGTATTCGTTTTTCTCACATGCTCGCCGATCATTCTCTCGGGTAGATTATTTCATCGTTGATAAAACACTTATTTCTTCAATTACTTATACTCAATATTCTCCCATTGTTGTGTCTGATCACTCTACAGTGATCTTAAATGTGCGTTTTGACCTCAAAACAAAAGTACAGGACCTGGCGCTTTGATCCCCTATTATTAGCTGATACGAATTTTTGCAAACATGTTGAGGACTCGATTAAGTTCTTTTGTGAGACCAACAAAAATGGTGAAACCTCTTCCCTCGCTGCTCTGGGAGACTCTGAAGGCCTATGTCAGAGGGAAAATTATTTCATACACATCACATCTGAACAAGCTGCGCAGAACCCGCCAACAAGAATTGAAGGATGCTATAGCCAAACTAGATGTGGAATTGTCTTCTTCTCAATCATCTGATTTATTCAAGAAGAGATTAAAACTGCAGACAGAGCTTGATCTTCTTTTGACTATTTATTTCCCCCATTCCATTTTAATATTGGAATGTCTTATTTTTGTCCTTGGGGGTTTTGTTTGAATGTGTTGCCTGTATGTATAGCTCTGAGTATACTGGTTAATTTACTGGGGTTACTGTTTAGTGATTTTTATTTTTTTTTTCCTTTTAATTTATTTATTTAATTTTTTTAATATTATCTTTTTTTTTTCTTCCTGATGTTGATAATTGAGCAATAGAGAGATCTTTGTGTTGGGGTGGGTTTGTTTCGTGGAGGTGTTGTTGGATTTCTTTGCTTTGTTGGGGTAAAATTGACAAATGTTGCTGTACAATGGTGTGTGTGTATTCGAATTTTCGTGTTAATAAAAACTGTAAAAAAAAAATAATAATAATTTCTCAAAGTCATATATTTAATCAATTTAGCATTGATAAAGGAGTATGCATATTATATATTATATATATATATGTATATATATATTTATTTATTTATTGACATAATTTTACATTTATGCACCCAGAAAATGTACATTAGTACAAAATGTAAAACATTATGAGGTTACAGAAAATGCATTTTCATATACAGAATTGCACAAATACAAAATTATACTTCACGCCAAGTAATACAGTAGGTATTGCCTTACTTGAATGATTTATAACACATTGAAAAAGGAATGCAACCCTCACAAAACATCTGTCCTGCCCTTACATTATTTTTTACAAACATAGCTTTAATTGTTTTTAATGGTTTAATGGCATTTTCTGTCATTTTTGTAAATGTCACTGTACATTGTGAAGAAAATTGCAAATGAAAATCTAAATTGTAGTATCTGTCAAATAACTCGCATTATTACCATATTTTCCTAAAATCACTCAACCCTCGCCGACACATGAATGTGTAAATGTAAACATAAATGAAAAGCAGCATGGCCGTCATGATGAGGAATTGAAATAAAGAAAAATACAGATGGAACAACAACTACGGCAGTAGTAATTTGCACTCATGGCGAGATGGAATTCCAGTTCCACCACAGCTTTTCAAGTTTAAATAACAATCTCAACTCAAAGCACGCGGTTGTTGTATATATGTAAGTATAAAATATGGCATATCTTGGAGAGAGTTCTAATTGCAATTAATTATGATTAATTCATTTCTAATCTGTGATTAACTCGATTAAATTTTTTAATTGTTTGACAGCCCCACTTTTTTTTAAGACAATATACTGTGGAACCTCAGTTTAACGTGTTAATAATGAGTTAATTCAATATACCTTTAATACTTTTTTTTAATACTTATTGTTGCATACCCCTTATTTGTGCTTATTTCCAGTGACAATGCATACGAGTTATCATAAATGGTACTTAATTCATTGCTCCCATTATTCAAGTGTTAGTAAAGCAATACAAGCACCAAATCTCATTTAATGAGATATTTCCTGTGTCACAGTACGTGCAGGTCAATGTGAACAGATGCTGATCACAATCAGAATCACCTTGATTAAGTAAGTAAAACACACAGGGAATTTGTCTCCGTGATAGATCATCAAAGGCATGACATAAGTGTGGAAAGTATTTCCGTAATTTTCACTTGTACCTACCAATGACAACAATGATAACAATGTGGAGAGTAATAAGAGCAGAGATAAAGTGATAAGTGGTGCGGTACTTATATTATGACGGTTGTGCAGACGATGCAGATACTCTTTGCACCGTTTTTAAGTGACCAGTGACATTCCTTGAAATGCAACTTTGGTTGCGCAATCAAGCATTAAGTCCTTGAGAGCTGTCAAATGTCTAGGGTTTTGGAATATCGATCAACAACAGTAGTGTGCAAAATTGTCAGACTAAGTGCCACTATAGAGTTTGAGTCAACTGTTTAGGGAATTAATGGAGAGAGGCAAGAAGCTATTTGCATTTGATGGCTGCTGTGTAGAACTGTCTCAACAGGTTCTGTGGCAGGCCGTGCTTCCCCAGCAGACTCAGGAAATACATCCTCTGCTGGAACCTTTTGCAAGATGGGGTTGATTTGGGCAGATCCTGAGAGACTGTGATTTCCAGGAGCTTGAAGGTCTCAACGGTTGACACAAGCTGTGGGGCAATGTGGGGGGTAGCAGTAGCGAAGCATGTTTCCTGAAGTCCACGATCATCTCTGTAGTGTAAGCGTGTTCAGCTCCAGGTTCAGCTGGCTGTACCAGGGTGTCAGCTGCTCCACATCTAGTCTGTTGTGTGAATGTGGTAGGGTGTGGGGAGTCCTTTTCAAATCGGGAGTAGAAAATGTTTAAATTGTCACCCAGTCGCTTATTGTTCAACTGGATGGGGGGGACGGACTTCTGTAGTTTGTAACAAGCCAATTCACATGGATGAGTTGCGAGCAAAAAATAGATAAATTTTCAGCCTTTGTCCATAACATCTCATTACGATGTTAATTTCCTTTGCCAGCTGGTTTTAGGCCCAGTTGTACAGTACCTGCTGCACTTCCAAAGGCAGCCTCTTTGGCTTTTTTAAGTTGACTGAGTTTAGCAGTAAACCATGACATGTTAATGGCAAACGAGCGGGACGTCTTTGATGGTACACATATGTCCTCATAGAAACTGTTGTATGTATTAGTGTATTTGTACAGGTTGCGAGTTGAAGTTTCAAAGACACCCCAGTCAGTGCAGCCCAAACATTCCTACAGTGCCAGCTTTGCTTCATCAGTCTATCTCTTCAATGTTTTTTCAGCTGGTTTTGCACATTTCAGTCTATGGCTGCATGTTCAGATTAAATGTATTACACAGTGATCAGACGAGACTAACACAGCGTGGACAACAGACAACAGTCTGAGTCTTTAAGTGTCATGTTGTAATGGTTCAGTGTGTTGCCTCCTCTGGTGAACTAATCGGTGTGCTGGTTGTATCTGAATAGTAGTTAATGGTTAAGTTGTGCTCTATCAAAATCACCCTGGATGTTCAAGTGTGATTCTGGCTGCTTTAACTCAAGTTTCTTTACTTGGTCAGATGAATTTGCATTAGCTTATGATGGGATGTAACAACCGGCAGGTGGTGAGTCGAATGGCTTACAGTTTAAAAATAGCGACTCCAAATCCGGACTCCGGTGTGTGTTAAGCTTGGCATCAGTGAACCATTTCCTGTTCATATAAAAGCATATTCCACTACCTTTTGACTTCCCTGATACTTACGTGACGCAGTCCACCCAGTAAAGATTAAAGCCAGGTAAGTCTACCGCAGCATCTAGGATGCATTCGTTGAGCCTCATCTTGGTGGGTGAAGCAGAGCAAGGTAGAACAAAGAAAGATTTTGTTGGTCCATTTGAAATCCACGCTGTCAGAGTTTGACCAGCCCTCCTCCTCCGGCATTGTCTCCATGGTCCGTATAGCGCAGCCACTCCACCGGATATTATCTCCGAAAAACTTTGTCGGTTTGGGAAGATTGCCCAAAAAATCAGAGAGTAGACTCGCTAATGCAAAGCAACTTTTCTCTCGTGGAACCAAGTGGGGTAGAGTCGCCAAAAGCTAACAAAAATTACAAAATTGAGGCAGCCACTTGTGTCAGCGCGATCTTAAATATATTATTTAATGGTAATTTTCACACACTAAATTTTGTTTAATTCAATGCATCAAACAGCTATAAACTGCATTCTCTCAACAATGTGGGCTTTCTTACATGGTGTGACAAAACTAATCGTGAGTATGGCTGCTTTATCCAAAGAAATAAAGTTTATTCACCATTGCGTTTGATTTACATTTTATCAGCAAAGTTTGGTAAAAAAATCTAAAAAAAAAAAACGCTTGCACTTGTCCATATTTTATTCAGCAAATTATTCACTACAATTTAACACCTAAGCTATATGCATTTGCATTTGATATATCAAAAAAAAGGTTTTGCAAATTGTTATTGATAACATAATGGTGACCATGAAGTGTAGTGAATTTCAGTAGCTATGCTCTTTTCCAGGCAAATGGAGATGATATTTATTTTGGCAAGCAGTAATAACCCCACAGGTGAACCAAACAGGTGAACTCGCACCATTAAGTAACTAACTTCTAACTTACTTCTTGGATTATTTTGTGGACCAAGTGAGAGTGATAAAAATAATAGGACCTCATTTTCCCTGGACCGGATATGGGTTACCGGGGCCATCCTCTGGAGCTCGGCCAGGAGGTGGAGCTCGTTGGTGAGCTCCTGGTGCCCGGGCCTGCACCCATGGGACTCACACGGGCCCAGCCTGAAAAGGCAATGTGTGTCTGTCCCCCTTCCCATGGGCTCACTACTTGTGGGAGGGGTTGGGTGCACTGTGAGCCGGGCAGCGGCAAGAGGTCGGGACCTTGGCGCTCTGTAACCCGGCTGCAGAAACTAACTCTTTGGACATGGAATGTCACCTCTCTGCCAATATCATGGCGGGAAACGCTGAACCTGTTGGTGGACACCAGCAGTGAGCGATGCCGTCACGTTAAAGAAGGAGACATAGCGGGCCATTTTGACCTGTGTGACTCCAGAGGCGGCAGATGGTTACCAGGTGGCAGAGCGGAATTTAGCCTTAATTGGCACCAAGGCAAAAACTCCGGCGTGGGAGGAGTTTGGTGAGGCGATGGGGAACAACTTCCGGATGACTTGGAAGAAATTCTGGTTCATCATCCGGCGTCTCAGGGAGGAAGCAGTGCACCATCTACACTCTATATCCTCAACACAGGATGTTGTCAATTGGTGGAGAGAATACAAAGACTTCCTCAATTCCACAGGCATGCCTTCCCATGTGGAAGCAGAGTCTGGGGTCTCTGAAGGGGGCTTTCCTGTGGGGTTGAGATCACCAAGGTGATTAAAAAGCTCCTCGATGGCAATGCCCCTGGGGAGGACGCAATCCGTCCAGAGTTCCTAAAGGCACTGGATGTTGTGGGGGTGTCCTGGTTGACCCACCTCTACAGCATTGAATGGACATCAAAGTTAGGGCTAACCCTTACTGAGCCCTGACTTGAGGGTGCATAGATGTTTGCACAACCAGTCTACACGTGCTTTGTGGACTTGGAGAAGCCATTTGCTAATGTACCCCGGGGGATAGTGTGGAAGGTGCTCCGGGAGTATGGGGTATCAGAAGCCCTAGTAAGGGCAGTTTGATCCCTGTATGAACAGTGTCAGAGCTTGGGCCGCATTGGCGTCAGTAAGTTGGATTCGTTTCCAGTGAGGGATGGATTCCTCCAAGGCTTCTTTTCACCAATTCTGTTCATAATTTTAATGGAGAGAATATCTCAGCGTAGCCAGGGTGCTGAGGGCATGTGGTTTGGTGGTCTAAATATTACATCTCTTCTTTGTGGTACAGTTGGCTTCTTCAAGCCGTGGTCACCAACTCTCACTGGAATAGTTCGCAACAAACAGCGTGTGAAGGTTTAGGGATGAAAATCAGCACCTCCAATTCTGAGGCCATAGTCCTCAGTCTGAAAAGGGTGGAGTGCCCTCTTCAGGGCAGATGTGAGATCCTGTCAAAAGTAGAGGAGTATAATGGGTCTTGTTCACAAGTGAGGAGAGGATGGAGCAGGAGATCGACAGGTGGATCGGTGCAGCGTCTACCGTGATGCAGACTCTGTATCGGTCCGTCGTGGTGTAGAGGGAGCTGAGCCGGAAGGCGAAGCTCTCTATTTACCGGTCGATCTACGTTCCTACACTCACCTATGATCACGAGCTGTGGGTCGTGACTGAAAGAATAAGATTCTGGATACAAGTGCCCAAAATGAGTTTTCTCCGCAGGGTCTCCGGGCTCTCACTTAGAGATAAGGTGAGAAGCTCGGTCATCTGGGAGGGGCTCAGAGTCGATCCACTATTCCTCCACATTGAGAGGAGCCAGATGGGGTGGCTCTTGTCAGTTTGCCACCTGGACGCATGCCTGGTGAGATGTTCCGGGCATGTACCACTGGGAGGAGGCCCCAAGGGTGACCCAGGACATCTTTGATAGACTATGTCTGCTAGCTGGCTTGGGAACTCCTTGGGATCGCTCAGGAGGAGCTGGACAATGTGGCTGGGGAGAGGGAACTTTAGGCTTCTTTGCTTCACTCAATCACTGCCACTGATGGATATAGAAGGCAAAAATTCCATTAAAATCACCCAGGCTTCCAGTCAATAAGTAAAGCTGGTGCCTCCACAACCCGACTTCGGATAAGCAGAAGAAAATTGATGGCTGGATGCATATTCGCTAAATGCAAAAATCTAACTACGCATTTTCATGCTTACATATGTAATAAAACAATTTCACTTCTCATAATATGACCTGCGATGGGCTGGCAACCAGCTCAAGGGTGTACCCCACCTAGTGCCCGAAGATAGCTGGGATAGGCTCCAGCAATCCCCGCGACTCTTGTGAGGACAAGCGAAACAGATAATGGATGGACTTCTCATAGTAATACTATAACCTTGTATAGCCCTTAATCACAGACAGTCTCAAAGGGCTTTACATAACCACAATCGACATCCCCGATCTTAACCCCCAGGAGGGCAAGGAAAAACTCAAAACCCCATTAGGGGAAAAGTGAGAAACCTTGAGAAGAGACCACAGATGGGGGAATGCCCCTTCCAGGATTACCAGGCTGCAATGGATGCCAACTGGGCAACATTTGACACGTACAATGATGCTATACAATAATAGATGAGATAATGTGAGAGGCAATTGAATGAAGTGCTGCAGGAAGATGACTTCAGTGGAGTGGGTCCTCATCCAGGGCCGTAATATCCATGGCAGCATATCCGAGGATGAGCCTTCGATCTTGTACCGGTCACTTGGTGTAAATTCAGAACAGTCACTTCCAAGTGAATCACCATCACCTAATTCCCAAGTCAGGAAATTGGGAACAGAAAAAAAAGAACAGAAATAGTAAACAGGCCAACAAGTAGTTCAACAAAGTGCTGAAATATAAGGAAATCAGAAGAGGCGCTGCATGAAGACGACTTCGGCAGAGCAGGTCCCTTCCCGGTTCATCAGTGCCGTAATCTTCAAAGCAGGTCCCCATCACCTAATTCCCAAGCAGGGGAAGAGGGGGCAGAAAAGAAAAGAAGCGGCAGTAAACAGGCCAACAAATAATTAAATTAGATGCTGAAGTATTTAAATAAATTGATCAAATGTCGCGCTGCAGGAAGACGACATCACTGGAACAGGTGCATGTCCAGTTGGTCAATGCCTTAAACTTCCTAGTGGGTCACCGTCACCTAATCCCCCAGCCGGGGGAAAAGGGGGCAGAAAAGAAAAGAAAAGAGAAAAAAAAGCGGCAGTAAACAGGCCAACAAATAGTTCAGCTAAATGCACAAGAGTATAAATGCGTCTTTAATAGTGTTTTGAACATTTTTACTGAGGTGGCGCCTCTAATACCTGAGGGTTGTGCATTCCAAAGCATTCGTGCCCGAATAGAGAATGCTCTAGAACCTGTGGACTTCTTTTTGGCTCGCGGGATCACTAAAAGACCAGCATTTTGTGAGCGAAGGTTTCGGGACGGAACATATGGTACCACGGGGTCAACGAGATAGGAAGGTGCTAAGCCGTGCAATATTTTAAAGGTAAGTAGCAGAACTTTAAAATCACATCTCAAGTGGACCGGAAGCCAATGCAAATTGGCTAGTATCGGGGTAATATGATCAAACTTTCTCGTCCTAGTTAAGAGTCTAGCTGCTGCATTTTGAACTAACTGCAGACTTTTAATACTAGACATGGGGAGACCCGAGAGCAAAACGTTACAATAGTCGAGGCGAGACGTAACAAACGCATGGATTAAGATTTCTGCGTCACACGTTGGTAGAATTGGGCGAATTTTAGCAATGTTACGCAGATGAAAAAACGCAGTTCGAGTAATATTTTTAATGTGCACTTGAAACGACATAGTTGCGTCAAATATAAAAGTTAATACTTTCAACGAACGAACAAGAATAAACAAAAGTAAACAAAAAGTACATGAGAACATGGTGGTGGGGGCGTATGTCCTGAGTGGTACTCATGGTAAGAATGTATTTATGCACGCTAAACACAAACAGGACAGGAGGGCGGCAGGGCTACAAAATCATGGCAGGTTGTTACTGTCATGTAATGGTGTGCTTTGGGTTTCACCCTCTGCTGGAATGGTTTGCTTGCCTTCACTCAGCGCACCTGTGGCTGATTCTATCTAAGGACTATTTTAGGATAACCATTCTGACTATTCTGAGTCGGGTTATTCTCCTTGCTCATGTTCATAGTTACCAAGTGTTGAATTTCTAGACGTCATGTTTCTGCTCGTAGTTCCATGTTTCGTTTCTCGTGTAAGCAATTTCACTTGTTAATGGCCTTTACTCCTCGTTTTACTATTCACGTGGATTGGTACTCCATGTCCAGGCAATTTCTGTTCGTTTTCTTCTTTGCGTTTTGCAAGCGTTTTTTTTTTTTTTTAATTCTTCATGTTATTCTCCTGGTGTGTTGCCACCAGCGTCATTTGTTGTACTTTGTCAGTATTGCGCCTGATTTAATTTCTTTTGTGTAAATAAATCCTTTCTTGACAAATTTATTGTCTTTGTCTGTGATTGTGAATACAGTACATACAGAATTTCTGGAAAACCATAACAGAATCCGACCATGAATTCTGCAGACACTGAAAATTCATAGGCCAAGGACGAATGGTGGGACAGCAGGAAACTGAATTTGGGGATCTCCGCAGTGCATTGGGCCAGCTGGCTCATGGTTATGAGGATCTAGATTCCTGCATAGGTAGTTTTCACTCTCGAGCTACGTCGGTTCCCAAGCCGGACCCCTCCATGGCCGGAGTGTTTCAGCCTGTGTTTCATGGCCGCAAGCCGAATCTGCTTCACCCATCATGGTATGGGAGCGGGGTTGGGGGTTTTTTGGGGGGGAAGGGAGCGTCTATGATGTCAGTTTATTCATCAATGTAGTCTAATCTTCAACCAACAGCCCCTGACGTATGATCACGACAGCACGAAAATAACCTTTCTGATGAGTTTATTGACTGGCCAGGCTAGCCCTTGGGCCGTGGCCGTGAGCAACACCCGACTGGACCTCCAGTCTTCCTTCCCAGCTTTTCTGGCGGAATTTGAACGTTTTTTTCCTCACCTGGTCAACTAATAGATTGCACGCAAGGCAGCTGCTCTGTAGCAAACGATTCAATCTCCTTCCACAGTCTGACGCCGGAAAGCATTACATACTATGTTTCGCCAAGGTTTAAACTCTTCTCACAAGATGAGCTTGTCATCCACGATGATACAACATCCCTGGAGGAATTCATCAGTCTTGCGATTCGACTGGACAACCGGCTGAGAGAAAGGCAGAGCAGTCCTGCTCAAGGCCTGATTGCCACCCGACCCTTCAGAGGAGCAATGCAGCTGGGAGGAGGTCGCCTGCACCCGGCGGAACAACTGAGGCGGCTTAGGTCAGGGTCCTGCTTCTACAGTGGCTTACCAGGCCACCGTGTGTCATCCTGCCTGAAAAGACCTTCATGGAGGATGAAAACCCAAAGTGGTTTCTGTAAGTCAGTTGAAATGTGTCGTCCCCGCTCTCTCCCGTGGCATGGTTCCACGTCCAAGGGTAAGGTCTCCCCAGTTTGATTTTCGTCTGGAAGTTTGATTGTGTTGTTTTCCGTCTGGTTCCTTGGCTTATCCCAAGGCTTATTCCCATCTGGTTGTAACATGGTTTATTCCTCCCAAGGCCGGCATCCTCCTGCAATCTTGTCTGTGTGCTGTCTTTACAATATGCTTTTGCAATGGCGTCCTAGTGACCCCTCAAATGCCAAAGTCGCTGTGTCAGCAGCATTACAGCCTATGGGGCAAATGTGCTTTATCGTATGTTTTGTGTCTATAAATTGCTGTTTGGTTTGTCGTCAGTTGTCTGGTGCAGAGCTGTTTACAGTCAGTTTGTTATGTGCAAACTGAATATGTGTGTGTGTTGCAACTGTGAGTGTAGGTCATGAAAAGACTGTATGTGCGTTGCAAATGTTTAAAGATAAAGATAAAAGATAAAGATGTCCTTTATCAGTCCCACAATGGGGAAATTTGAGGTGTTACAGCTGCAAAGATAGATCACACAGAGTCGGCGGCGTAATGTAGCCGGTAATGTATAACATTAGCAGCAGACATTCATAAAAAGCGTGCAAATATACACAGTATAAATGTATATAAGTGTAAGGAAACACTCCTAATGCCTGTCCATAATACAGAGGGGGAAACGCTTTACTGATAAAAACTACTGAATGATTGAAAATACTGCAATGATAAAAATATTGCAATGATAAAAGTACTGTAATGGTAAGAGTACTGAAATGATAGAAAAGTACTGTTATGATAAAATATACTGCAATGATAAAAAAAATACTGCAATGATAAAAGTACTGTAATAGTGAATTACTGCAATGGTAGAAATAATGCAGTGATAAAAGTACTGTAATAAGAATACTGTGAAAGTACATCATTGGTCAATATTTAAGTACACCATTGGCTGAAAGTACAGTAGTAGTGTATATTGCATCCTCGGACTGCACTAATGTCCGCCCGTTTGTAGGCCTGACCCAATGTTCTTGTTAAAAAGTCTGACAGCAGCCGGCAGGAAGGAGCGGCGAAATCTCTTTGGTACAGCGAGGGTGTAACAGTCTATCACTGAAGGAACTGTGGAGTGTTCTAAGAGTGTCATTGAGTGGGTGGGCTGGGTTGTCCAGCATTGATGACAGTTTTGCCGTCATCCTCCTGCCCCCCACTGAGTCCACAGTGTCCAGGGAGCAGCCCAGGACAGAGCTGGCCCTCCTCACTAGTTTGTCCAGTCTCTTTTTGTCCCGACCCGAGATGCCTCCTGCCCAGGAGACCACTCCATAGAAAATGACTGATGAAACCACCGAGTCATAGAAGTTCCTGAGGAGTGTTCCCCGAACGCCAAAGGACCTCAGCCTCCTGAGTAAGAAGAGTCTGCTCTGACCCTTCCTATAGAGAGCGTCTGTGTTGTCGCTCCAGTCCAGTTTATTGTTCAGATGAACACCCAGGTACTTGTAATTTGAGACCCTCTCAACGTCTGTTCCCTGGATATTCACTGGTGCAGGTGGAGAGTGCCGACGCTTGCAGAAATCCACCACCAGCTCTTTGGATTTTCCAGCGTTGATTTGGAGGCGGTTCTGCTGACACCAGTCCACAAAACCCTGTGTAACCCCTCTGTACTCCCGATCGTCACCGTCAGTGATGAGGCCGACAATCGCAGAGTCATCAGAGAACTTCTGCAGGTGACAGGTTGTGGAATTGTATTTATAGTCCGAGGTGTAGAGGGTGAACAGGAAGGGAGCCAGAACAGTTCCCTGCCGCGCTCCCGTGCTGCAGAGGAGCACGTCAGACACGCAGTCCTGTGTTCTTACGTACTGTGACCAGTTTGTGAGGTAGTCGTGGATCCATGTGATGACGTGGTGGGGCACTCCAATATTTTATTGTCTCTGGTGTGGCAGGTTACATATTGTGTGAATGAAGGCAGAGAGGAGGGAGGAGAAGCATTATTGGAGTCACCAGAGATAAGGAGCAGGGCATTTGGGTGCTGTGTTTGTAGCCTGCTCACAGCTGCAGTCAGTACGTCACAGGCTGTCTCACTGTTTGCAGAGGGTGGCACGTACACCGCCACCGTGGTCACATGACTGAACTCTCGCGGTAAATAGAACGGACGCATGCTAACAGCTATGTCCCGACTGCAAAGTTGATCCTTAACAGTTATGTGCCCAGGGTTACACCATCTATCATTAACAAACACAGCCAGCCCTCCCCCTTTCCTCTTACCGCTCTCCAGTGTCCTGTCCGCGCGTAGGATTTGGAAGCCGTCCAATTCCACGACGGCGTCCAGCGTTAGCGAAGAGTGTGAAGAATTTACAATAGAAAAAGAACTAATGCAAGAATGGCGGAAAACACTGAAAAACAAATCAAGTTTCAAGAGTTTCCACTCGAAAGTGTGGAGACACTTCGCTTTTTACGAGACCGGTGACGGGAGAACGCTGGATAAAGAGTATGCAATCTCTAAGAACTGCTTTGCAAAGGTAAAATATAACATCAACTCTACGAATCTGCAAATCCACCTCGTTCGCTATCACGGTTACTACTCGCAGGTGATAAAAAAAGGCGAACCAAGACAGCCGACAATCACTACTGCTTTTCAAGCAAAGTTTCCCTTTGGTGTGCTCTTACATCGGAGCATGTTGTACAGTTAGTGTTCCTCAAGAAGAATATGCCTTGATGTTTCCACTGGGCGGGTTAACGTAAAGCACTTTAATGACAGTTGATACTGACATTTCAGGTTCAGAAAGCAGTGCAGTGTCTTGGTTTACATAAAACATGTTATTAATGTTTGTGCACTCTAATTCGTCCAGCCGTAGCTACAGTGTTAAGACTCAGCGGCAGTGAGGTACTTTGCAAATGCACCTTTATTTGTACTTTGTACACGTATTGGCATTGAAAAAAAAAATTGGATGTTTTCATTTTTATGGCCATTTTTTTTCTTTTTTAGTCACATATCTCGTGATATATTGTTGAAGAGATTTCTAATGATATATTGAATATCGTAGACATTGTGTATTGTGATATTATCGTTATCGTGGGCCACATATCGTCACAATATCGAATCGTGAGTTACTCGCATCGTCCCACCACTAATTAACATAATACAATCTTTCAATGCCCTTGGGTCACTTTGAATATTTGGTTAAGCTTTTTGGCTTAACTAATGCCCCAGCAGTTTTCCAGAGTCTCATCCATGACGTTCTAAGGGATATGTTGAACGTTTGTTGTTTCATATACCTCAACAACATTCTAATATTCTCGCACTCTTTAGAGGAACATCAACAGCATGTCTGGGCCATTTTCCAACATTTATTGGAAAACAAATTGTATGTCAAAGCTGAGAAGTGTGAGTTCCACAATGACTCAGTTCAGTTCCTGGGGTTTGTAGTCAAGAAAGGGCGGAATCAGGCTGATCAAACAAAATATGTGCGAGGATATGCATGACTGTGGTTCAAATGGCCATGTGCTAACTTATAGTGCTTCAGGAGGTCGTACCTCCTAAATAGTTGTCAAATATTCTTTGCATTTTCACATAACCTGAAGAAATCAGAATCAGAAATCCCTTTATTGTCATTGTACTCAAGTGTGCAACGAGATTAGAGAGCTCCCCTCTCCAGTGCAATACAACAATAATTCGATTAAATATATAAATTAGATAAGGAAGAGAATAAATAGGGAGATGGAAAATAATACGAAGTAGGATATATAAAAACACATCACGTCGCTGTTCTGCAAGGTAAGGGTGGTCGTGTGTGTGTGTGTGTGTGTGTGAGAGTTTAGAATGGAGATGGCTCTTGGAAAGAAACTGTTTCTCAGTCTATTAGTCCTTGACTTGATGCACCTGTAGTGCCTGCCAGAGGGCATCAGGTCGAACAGGTGTGAGTTTGGGTGGGTATTGTCTTTGACGATATTGAGAGCCCTGCTGAGGCACCGGGCGGTGTAGATGTCCGACAGTGAGGGGAGAGGGCAGCCAATAATCCTTTGCGCTGTTTTGACCATCCTCTGGAGCCTCATTCTGTCCGCCTCAGTGCAGCCGCTCTACCAGGTGGAGACACAGTACGTCAGCAGGCTCTCGATGGACGAGTGGTAGAAGGCCAGCAGCAGCTTCCTGTCCAGGTTGAATTTCCTGAGGACTCTCAGGAAGTGCAGACGCTGGTGGACCTTCTTTACCACTGCTGTGGTGTTGTGTGTCCAAGAAAGGTCATCTGAGATCTGTACTCCCAGGAACTTGAACGTGTGGACCCTCTCCACACACACGCCTTTGATGCAGAGGGAGGGCGGCACCGTCTTGTTCTTCCTGAAGTCGATGACGATCTCCTTTGTTTTTGCAATGGAGATGCAATGGCAAATGGAGAAAACAATCATTAAAATGTGTGTCAAATCTGTTAAATGTTCCAATCTGTATAATGTTTAAAAATAAATACAGTACCATAGGCAATGTAAAGCGACAAATCAAACTGTGTCTTGTGTTTTTTAGCACAGGAAAATAAATCAAGCATCTATGATTACAATTATAAATCAAACTAGAGCTGCAAGCAGCTATTAAGGGCCCTCGCAACCCAAGCAATGTTGGGGTACCGGCACGTTGGATATGTGTAATATTTACGAGAAATAATGTGAGGAACTAAAAGAGGAATTTTTGTGTAGTGAAAGTTAGAGCAACTTTAGTTGTCAAAGCCTCGTCACTGTTTGAAGTAAATTCAAAATGGCCGACTTCCTGTTTATTTCGCATGTGGCTCAAGGAGACTTCTTATTATGGCTTGGCTTTGTACATACTTCATCAAATTTTCTAAATGTTTGATGAAACAGATCCGGGATTGTTTTTTTTTTAATTTCCAGGGGGTGATAACGAGCCATTTTTAAAAAATTGCACAACAAACTTTATATAGTAATAATAATATTGATGATTTTGCCAGGCCTGATGTGGATGCAAAATTTCGTGAGTTTTCATTCAAATTTAGAACCTCAAAATAAGCAACATTGTTAACCTCGCAAATATGAAGGCGACCTTGTTAACCTGCTCGGGAAAAAAAATCAACAAAAATAACTTGTATTTGCTTTAACTAGTTGGTGGCGCGACCACTGCAATGAAAAATAAATTGGGAGTTGTCTTCAGGGTTGGACTGTCCTCAAATTAGAAAATTTTTTAGAAGACAGGATCATCTGAGTCATGTTACAGGAGCTTTTGCTGCCACGGAGAATAATCAGATTTTGCGGCACTGTAATGGCCACGCCCTTTGCCGAAAAGTCACAAAATTCGGCAAAGAGTAGGATCAACGTCTTGAGGCTGTTCTGTTTTTAGTCTGATTTGTTAAAAGGGCTCCGTGTAGTACGATAAAAGTAATAATATTTTTTTTTTTTGTTTCCACTAGGCGGCGCTGTGTGTATAACAGAATAATAACATATAGATGACTTCAAGTCGGAGCTTGTGCAGGGGATGTAGTAAATTGTAGTAAATTTCAAATGGCCGACTTCCTTTGCAAATAAGCGCATGGCTAAAAAAAAAACGTTTTTGGAGGTCTTGGCCTGATACATACTCCATAAAATTTTCAAAAAGCTAGGTGAAACACACAACCTGGGCTGCTTTTTTAAACATTTCTAGAGGGCGATAGCGAGCCATTTTTAAAAAACTCCACGACAAATAAAATATTGATGGTTTTGCCAGGCCTGATGTGTGTGCAAAGTTTCATGAGTTTTTGATCATATATAGAACCTCAAAATCAGCGTTGTTTTATTGGCAAACTGTGCAAAGCCACGCCCACTACTTTTCAGAAAAAATGATGAATTTCGTTTTGTAATTTTGACATCCTCAAGGCCAAAATACTCATCCGAGCATATATGAAGGCGACCTTGTTGATCTGTTGGGAGAAAAACATCAACGAAAAAAACTTGTATTTCCTTTAACCAGTTGGTGGCGCTTCCACTACGATGAAAAATAAGTTGGTAGATGTCTTCAGGGCTGGACTATACTCAAATGTGAGAAATTTCGAGAAGACAGGATCATCTGAGTCATGTAACGGGAGCTTTGTTGCCACAGTGTACAATCAGACTTTTCGGCACCGTAATGGCCACGCCCTTCGCCGGAAAGTCACAAAATTCGGCAGAGAGTAAGATCAATGTCTTGAGGCAAATTTTTAGTCTGATCCGTTTAAAGGGTTCTGTGTTGTACTGTGTTTTTTTGTTTACACAAGGTGTATAACAGAATAATAACATATAGATGTCTTCAGGTCGGGACGTTTTATGTCCAGGTGAAGTTTTGGATTTTTTTGGAGCATGTGCAGGGGAGTTATTAAGCATTTAGTCCTTCGTGGTGACCCGCCCCCTTTGAAGTAAATTCAAAATGGCCAACTTCCTATGCAATTTAGCTCATGGCTACAAGAGACTTTTTTGTAGGTCTTGGCCTTCTACATACTCCATAAAATTTTCAAAAAGCTAGGTGTAACGCACAACCGGGGCTGCTCTTTTGAAAATTTCTAGGGGGCAATAGAGAGACATTTTTAAAAAAGAAAAACTGCACGAGAAACTAATAAAGCATGGATGATTTTGTCAGGCCTGCAAGCTTTCGTTCATATTTATAACCTCAAAATCAGCGTTGTTTTGTTGGCGAACTGTGCGAAGCCATGCCCATAGCGTTTTACAAAAAATGACGAATTTCGTATTGTGACATTCTGAAGGCCTAAACACTCATCTGAGCAAATATGAGGGATGGAGGAGACAGGCTTGAGAAGAGACACGTGTAAGGTGTCGTGAACCTTTAGTGAGCATGGGTTAACAAGCTTCACTGTGGGAAAAGGACCAATGAATCGAGGAATGAGCTTATGTGACTCGGTCTGGACTGGAAGGTCATGGGATGAGAGCCATACCATTCGTCCGGGTTTTTAGGCAGGCGCTGGAGTTCGATAAAGGTCTGCCAGCCGTTTGTTCCTCTGCGCAGAACTGGGGAGATACGCCTTGACCTCCGTCCGGACTCCCCTGACCCGCCGGAGGTGTTCTTTCACCGATGGTACAGCCACCACAATGTTCCAGATCCCCGAAAAGTGGTGGTTGGTAGCCAAAACAAGCCATAAAAGGGGACATACCTATAGCAGTACTGGAGAGGGAGTTGTGGGCGTATTCAATCCATGGGAGGACAGAACTCCACGACACCGGGTTACGGGTCACCACACACCGTAGAGCAGACTCAAAGTCCTGATTAGCCCGCTCTGTCTGTCCGTTAGTCTGCATGTGATAACCAGAGGATAGACTGTCTGTGGCGCCCACCGCCTTACCAAAACTCCTTCCATACTTGCGACGTGAACTGGGGACCTCTGTCTGATACAATATCCAGCGGAATGCCCTGGAGTCTGAAAGCAGGATTTACCAGGAGCTTGGCAATGTCCAGAGCAGTGGGTAATTTTGAAAGAGGAATGTAATGTACGATCCACAATGGTGAGTATAACACTGATACCTTCGGATGGAGGAAGGCCCGTAACAAAATCTAAGTCGATGTGGGAAGCTTTTCCCTGGGCACAGACAAGGCACGCTAACACAAATTCTCGGGTATCCTTGGCTATGTTGGGCCACCAAAAGTGATCTTTGATGAACCGGAGAGTCCGAGACACCCCAGGGTAACAGGTAAGCGTGGAGGGATGCCCCCACTGAAGCACTTGGGACCTCACAGCATCTGGGCCTAAAAGGCCATCAGGAGGTCCAGGGGTCTGGTTGGTTCCGCTGGGCCTCTCTCACTATCTGCTTTATCTTCCAGGAGGCGGCTCCCACAAGACAAGAGGGAGGCAGAATGTGTTCTGGAGTGTCAGAGCTGGATGAAGGAGAGTAGAGGCGGGAAAGAGCATCCGCTTTGGTGTTGTGTGAGCCTGGTCGGTAGGAGAGGGCAAAATTGAAGTGGCTTAGGAAAAGAGACCAGCGGGCCTGACGAGGGTTTAACCGTTTGACAGAATGCGGAGGTTTTTGAGGTCGGTCCAAACAAGGAAAAGGAACCTTGGAGCCCTCTAACCAGTGCCTCCACTCCTGCAACGCCCATACCACTGCCAAAAGTTCTCTGTTTCCAACGTTATAATTCCTCTCCGCAGGGGACAAGCGACGAGAGAAATATGCGCAGGGATGAACCTTTTGGGTTTCTGGATCCCGTTGGGACAGGACAGCTCCCACACCTGTGTCTGAGGCATCCACCTCCATAATGAACTACTGCGCCGGGTCGAAGGCTTGGGACGCCGCCAGGTTCCACTGAAACGGAACTGAGGTCGAGGTGAGAGCGGTGAGAGGACTGACCACTTTGCTGTAATTATGGCACAGCCCGGATCTTGATAGGGTCTGGTTGGAGTTGACCTTTAGCAATAATATAACCCAAGAAGTGCACCGAGGAGACATGGAACTCACATTTTTCTGGTTTCACAAACGAGGAGGTGTTGAAGCAAAAGACGGACATGCTGGCGGTGTTTCTGAAGGGAGTGGGAGAAGATGAGTATGTCATCTAGGTAGACAAAATCAAACCGGTTCAACATGTCTCTCAGGATGTCATTCTTGGAACACAGCAGGGGCCAAAAGGCATGACCAGATATTCAAAATGACCCAAGGGAGCGTTGAATGCAGTTTTATACTATACAGGGAATCTTTCTTCTTAACGAAGAAGAAACCTGCTCTGAGGGGAGAGGAAGAGGGCAGAATGAGACCGGAGGCGAGAGAATCCCGAATGTACGTCTCCATGGCATCCCTCTCCGGACGGGAGATGTTTTACAGTCGGCTGGTGGGGAGGCAAGCTCCAGGGAGAAAGTCGATGGCGCAGTCGTAAGGGCGATGAGGAGGTAAGGTGTCATGACCCGTTCAGGTCATGTCAAGTCTTTGTTTTGGTGTCCCAGCTGAGTGGGGGCGTTTTCCTCCAGCGCTCGTTCCCTTCCCTGGTCATCGTTGCACGAGAGACGCGCCCACCAGCCACACACCGGTTCCCCATCAGCCACGCAGCTGTGTCACATTGAGAGTAATCACCCACACTACTTAAAGTGCTCAGGACCGACGGCTTGTTGTCGGGACATTGTTTCCTTCCCCGGACTGTCACGTCCGCTCCCTGATATCGTTCTCGTTCCCGTTCATGCTCTTAGTTATTTGACGCTGTCCCTGCTTCCTCGTCTAATTTAGTTCTGTCCAGTCGCGTTTTTGTCCTCCTCATTGTTTTGCACTTCGTACGTTTATTTCCCCGAGTCATTGTTCGCATTGAATTAAACTCCCTTTAAGTTACCTTTTGTCTGGCTTCCCTGCATTTTGGGTCCTTCTCTCTTCCTCCTTCACCTCACTCCAAGCAAATCCTGACGTAAGGTGAGAGCGAGGTCCTTACTGAACAGAGGTCATGGTAGTCGGAGGGCATCGAGGAGAGATCCCGTGGAGGCGGAGCTGGAGGTGAAGATCGGGGAGCCGGGTCAGCGCACAACAGGCACTTCGAGTGGCAAAAAACACTCCAGCTGGTAATGGAGCAGTTTCTCCAGTCGATGGAGGATAATGTAATCATGGCAGTCATGATCTAAACAGAGCAAAGGGTAGACTGCTAGGAGCCACCAGCATGACTTTTGTTGTCCCGGCATGAAAGTCCATTGTTTCAGATGTGTCTCATTCACACCTCTTTTGTTGCAGCCTTGATCCAATCTTCCTGCATTCCTCTCCTGAGGGTCTTGTCATTAGCATGGTCTAAACTTCGGTTACACTTAAAGGATTTCATACATTTGACTATTAAAGGAATATAAGAGTTTGATCTTAACATAGTTCATTAGATGTTGCTGCATCCAGTGTATGAAAATGTGATACTGTAAAATGCTGAGAGTGTGTGTGGGGGTGAAACTGTGTGTGTGGGAGCATAAGCAACAGAATGGGGGTTGCGGGGGTTGTGCAAGGATGGAATGTTGCAGGATCACCAGAAGGAGGGGAAAGCCGAGATGAACAAAGCACAACCAGGAGGAGTCGCCACGGGATTCGGCGGGAGAAGAAAGACCAATGAGAGCAAGCTAAAGTTAACTGCAGGATACACATAGCCAATAGAATCATGCCAGGATGCCTTTGTCTCTGTTCCATTTGCGTATTGTATAGTATGAATCATTACTGGGCAACTCGGAGAGTACATTCACTGGTGGCAAGAGAGGTGTAGAGTTGTATTAAGAGGGACCCGAGACCCAGGTGCCATGTAGAAATCTGTGTATTGGGAATAAACCCACTTGTGCGTGAAAATGCCGGCTTCCTGATACCTTTCTATTGCAGAACGAGCGCGCATATTGTTGGATGAGTGAGAGTTGGGTAAGGTCGCAAATTGGAGTCAGATTACTAATTTGAGTTTACATTGGGTTAAAGTTAAATTCTAACATTGATATAAAGCTAAATTCCAACAATTTATGGTGACCCTGACGTGATGCAGGGAGGTATGAGAAGTCAGGGACTTCAGAAAAACCACAAGAGCCTGGGGCTCGGGCCTGGGGCCCACGTCCACACCAGGTGAGGACCTGATAAAGGATAAAGGATAAAAGAGCCACACATCCGACCGTCTTTCCTCTTGGGCCCACAGTGAAACAAGGTAAGCAGAACCCTTTCAAATTCTGCACATTGGCAACGCTAAATTATAAGAGGAAGGAGGAGCGGAACGTAGTAAGCGTAAAAGTGTTGGACGCTATTAGGGTGTAAAATCTGGGATTTACCTTCTAGCATAATTAATTAATGGCGCAAAAGTAAAGTAGTATAGTTCAAAAAATGAAAGTGTAACAGTGTGGTAGGGTGTAAAATCTGGGATTTACCTACGAGTATAATTAGTGGTTAAGTGTAATAGTATAGTTATTGGCGCAAAAGTAAAAGTGTAATAGTGTGGACGTTAGTAGAGTGTAAAATCTGGGATTTATCTACTAGAATAGTTTGGAACTATTCGTGGTTAAGATACGGTATAAATATCGGGACACGGTTTAAAATCTGGGATTTACGTGTCTGTGTGGAAGCTGTGTGAATGTAAAGGCTAAAATTGTTCTGCGTAAAAAGTGGTTGGGACACGCACGAGTGGATTTCAAGATGGCGAAGGAGAGGAAGTGTGATAGTGGTCTCGGGTCCCGGGTGTGGCACGGAGATTAAGGATAAATTAATAAAAATGAAACATAAAAAAGAGAAGAAAGACATGAAGTAGGGATGAAATAAGAAAAGAGAAAGAAAGAAAGCTAGAGAAAAGAGAAAGAAATTGTGTCAGTGTAGAGATTGGAAGTTCAATAAGAAAAGAAAAGGATAAGAATTAGGGTCTGCTGTAAGGAGGAATTGAAGAAATAAATATTTTATGTTTCATACTTGAGTTGATGGTCTTTCTATTAAGGTAACTGTAATTAGTAACTGGAATGAAATGCACAGATGGAAATGACACGAAGAAAAAGAAAAAAAGATTGGTGTTATGAAATCTTAATTGAATGAAGCTTTTGAGAGCATGAGAAACCTTTGCAAGAGCATAGGTGGTTCCTGACTTTGTAGTTTGTGATTTGATACCTTGATCGTTTTGAGTGGCTTTGGTAAGGCTACAGTGAATTTGGAAAATTAAAGGAAAAAAAGAGTGAGGAAGATTTTACAGAAGGCAATGGTGTAGTCGTAAAATCATGAGTATGCTGTAACAAAGAGTTAACAGCTCTTTGAATTTAGATGCTCGTTCCCAAGTAGGGGGAGGAAGTCAGAGAAAGAGGATGAAGTGATTGAAAAAGTGGAAGAAAAGACGGAATGTCTGAGAGGCATTCATCCACAGTTGCCAGACTCGCGACAGTATGTGTTTGAGCCGCCGCCGTATCCGACGGCGCCATTAATGGCCCCGTAGTCACCTTGGGGGGGCAGAATGGTTTGAGATGCAAAAGATAACGATTCACGAATGGCGCCAGCGACCATACAATTGATCGAACAGGCTGTGAATAAGGAGAGAGAGGGTGCGCGGAGAACAGCAGGGGAGTGTGGAGACGCCCGTGCTGGCCCCGGGGGGAGCACCAGCAGGAACATGTAAACATTTCAGACACAAGAGGAAAAACAGGCATCAATGGCAGTCGTTAACTGATTGAAAAGGAAGATATGCCTTTTGGTGCTCTCGAAAGAAGGTCACAGTCCTTTTGTTTCAGAGGTGTGTCTCGGCACCCCCCCCCCTCGATGTTGCAGACGTTGATCTAATCTTCAGGCATCTGCCTCTCCTTGAGGTCTTCTCATGTGGTCGAGCATGGGTCGCACTGTGGAGCAATTCTTTTGCAGTGCTAGTGTAGTAAGGTACGGGATAAAATATATGTATTCAACCTAACAATAAATACAAATTAGCAGGGAATTAGAACACAAGTTAAACACTGAAACGTGCAGGGGATGCCTGAGGAACAGCAGGGCGGCGACAATCTTATTAAAATTTAAATTTTTAAGCAAAGGGATTATGGTTTTGGGATAAGTTTTAAGTGAAGTATTCTATGAACATGTTGAAAGAAAATCTTTGGAACGGGGAATATCTAGCAATTGGAGATTGGTTTACCAAATACAAAGTGGGACTAAATATTTTTGTAGATGATTTATTAACTGATGTGTATTAAATGTGACAAAGGTGGAAGACAGATGTTTTTTTTGACTCTACGACGCGAACGCTGACATGACAATTTTAAAGGACATGACAGCATTCCATAAATACCAGACTGCTAACATCCGCATCTATGAGCTGTTTGATGTCACAGGTGCAGTTTCGTCAGCTACGTCCAGGAGGGGAGAAACGACATCACGGGGAGTGAATGCGAAAAGCAAGAGACCCACAGTTGTAAATTTTGGCATACGCTGGCTAAATTGAGGCAAAATTAAGGAACTGCCAGCACAAATCTCAGTGGAATCAAGGCGGACGCGCCAAGGGAGGGGTCTCTGTGCGGAATTGGAAAGTATCTTTTTGGGGAATGAAAGTGTGAAAGAAAAAGTGTTTGTATGCATATGTGGTTTGAGTGAATGTTTAAGGGACGGGCCTCAGGAAAGAAACAGAAATTTGATTGAGGACACGAGCAAGCCCTTACAGTACTAGGGATGCAATGGGCGGACAGGCCTGATCACCCTGAATCCCTATTGCACTCCCAAGTATTGATTTTCAAATTGTTATTGGAAAAAGATTGGAGTAATTAAATTCAAACATCAAGTGAATGGTTGATTGACGTTATTACACAAAATTTATGCAAAACTGAAAGTTTTGGAAGGAAGATAATTTGGCCCGTCTCACTGGCAATTGTCACTCCTCCAGCTCTCTCCACAGGTTTGAAGTGACATGTGACCTGTGTGACCAGAAGGCCGGAGAGTGCTTCAAATAGCGCCTCACCACGCCCATCCCGGAGGTTCTCCTCAACAAGGAGGGAGAAATAAGATATTCTAATTTAGGGTCCACGGTACAGATTAAGATATAGTTGTTGCTTTAGCCTGCTCATGTGCTCCACAGGAGTTATTATTATTCACATTGAATGCGCGACTAGATAACACACGCCCAGTCAAGGATAGGGCAAACTTTTCTTGGATTGTTCAGACTTTTCCCTATAATACAGCACCACAGCAGTGATACTTGAAGTTAATGTCGAATTAGTGGCACTGTTTTTAGGAAAAATACTCACTTAATGCAAGGGTAGGTTCGTTGTACAGGAGATATTTCAGACAAAATGACCCTGAAGTGGTTACAAGCAGCTGTCTTATGTTGGATGTATGCAATGTTATTCTGATATTTTCCATTGTATCGTATTTCATTGTATGTAGGACTAAGACATTGTAAAACACTGTTTGGAAGAACTTATAGAATACCTCAAATTTAAGAACAAATGGGAAATAGATGTTGAAGCAACTTTAGTTGACCATATGTGAAAAATGTTAGGAAAACAAAAGACAGGCGCAAATTTAGAGTGACAAGGATCTTTCTGTCTCCCAGCAGGGCAGTAAACTAGTAAAGCCAGGATACTGGGTGCGTGTAAGAAGTTTGAAGATAAGACATGTGTAATTACCCAAGGGGGAAGGAAGTGTTAGTGACAGCTCTCACAGCTCTAAAGATAGCAGAAAGGTCAACATTGGTTTATTCGACACGTTGTAAAAAGGTCACGTTGGTTGATATCTCCTACAAAGGAGACACCAGACTAAGAGAGGTTTATACAGAGTTACAAGCGGGACATAATTTACTTAAGAGGAACTGTCCTCACTTGAGGCCGAGGCCAGACCTGCTGACCAGCATGATGGTCACCAGCTAAATGGGGACACCTCAGGTGAGATTGGCCGTGCCGTGCATCAGATATTTCTGGCCCGTTGGGGTCGATGTTGCTGTGTCTTTCAGGTGGGGAAGGGGGAGACAGGCCTGGTCTATGTGGCCAGGGCGAGACGTGAATAGAGTGAGACTTCCAGCAGTGACCCATCCAATAATGTCGACATTACACAGCTGTTCCAGTTGGCCGTCCACAAGGGCGTGCCCCTTCCAGGGGCAGACATCAGGCGAAATAGTCCATCAATGAAAAAATACTAATCGGCCTAAGTAGAACACATTTTGTACATAAATTTGCACGACATCAGAAAAGGAAAATATGGGATTGGATTAAGGAGCGTGACTAAAAATTGTTGTACTTGCAGGTTTAGGAGGCCAAGAGAGATAAAAATATTAAAAAAGAGGAAGCAGCTAAGGCAGCCACCGACGCACGCGGCTCCCATTGGACCTGCTCCTTCCAGTTCTGCTGCTTCTGGGCAAGGTTCGGGTGACGCAGCGCCACAGCAGACTGGCGTCCAAAGCAGGCCGGTCAACGAGGTCGGGACCGCGGTAACAGAGGTACGGGTGGTTATGGACAGGGATTGTGAGTGGGGTGTGCTCTTGCTGCGGGGTGTGGGGCCACTGGGTGATGAGCTGTCCATGCCGAGCCACTTTCCGGAATGTGCCATCCTCTGGTCCGGTGCCATATCTGTCACAAAGAGCTCCACCAGCGCAGGGGGCGCCACCGTTACCCACTCCCAACGCACTTGACACAAACCCGCTGGTACCCCACTCCATGACAGGGGGCAGCGGAGCTTCAGCGTTCGAGGACTAGCAGGTCCCAGCATTCCGGGGACGGTGGATGGACAAGTTTTCGATGGTGCTGGATATTGGGGCGAGCTATGAGCTCCTTCCGCAACTCCCAGTTGAGCCATGTGGACTCTTGAGATTGCCTGAGTCACTGCCATTGACTGAACGAACACTGGAATTCGAGTGGCGTTCCCGGATGGGACTGAACTTGACTGTGCACATCCGTCGGAGGGAGCATATGTCGTGCTCTCTTCCTTCCCAGTGGCTGAACTGAACTGAAACATTTGAGGGCAGCTCTGAAACCTGGTTCTCCATCCTCCCGCGGTGGGTATGCCCTGTTCCTGCTCTGGTCTGAGTGGTGTAGCAACCTCCACCCATTCAATTCACCAATTGACATATCACATTGTACATGTGATCACAAACAGCATTTGGTTTATCAAAAATGCATTCATCCAAATTTAATCATGAGTGCATCTTGCATTAGAATTATATATTTGTTATGTCTACCGGCGTTGCCTCGCACGCGTGCCTTGTCCCTGAGCAGCGGAAATGGTATGAATTGTTTACTTTCGCCGAGCCACAAATCACATTGAATATTGATGCGCGTCATCATACTAAAGATCTAGACCCCATAGTTGTTGAATACTCCGCGTCACAATCGGGAGATCATATTTCAGCACCGACTACAAATTCTTTGGTTTTGGGAACATTACTAAATTTCAAAATTTCCAGAGAAGGGTCGCTCGGAAGTGGTAGTTCTGTGTGTGTCTCTGCTAGAGGTGTTGTGGACCCAGGGCCCGACTGATTTGAGGCTCGGCTCCACAGCTCCGCGATTGTTTTTACTGTCTCTAACCCCTCCCCCAGTTGACAGAATCAGTGTGGGCACAGCCTAGAGGTGGATTGAAGCATTCGGGAGTCAATAGGAGGTGAAGACTGCAGCAGTCTTGGAGCTTTCTATGTCTTGTAGAGCACCTTTTCTTCCCGTAAGAAAAAAAAAAAAAAAAAGGTTTAATTCGGTATCTGCGTTATTATAGTTTTGGGATTTTTTATTTTAAGCATAAATGGTTACTATTTCATTTAGGTTGCTTTAAAAATTTGTCAAAAAAAAAACTGTCAAAATTGGAGCGTTAGCTCGAGGCTTAATTTGTAATCTCGAAACACAGTTAGATATTTGAACTCAGTGAACTCAGCATCACTGGAGTCGGACATCACTCCGTACATCTACCTCCGGGTGCTTCCCCGGAAGTGGACTGAGCCTCGCTGGTAAGGAGAGTTTAGAGTTCTGGCTAGAACCTCACACGCCATCCAATTGGGAACTACGGAACAAAAGTGGTACCATAACCCACAGTTGCGCCCGGCCCCAGTATTTGTGCCCGCCAAGGTTGATCTTAGAGGTTGACCGCCCGGACGGGCAGGTCAAGAGACGGAATGTGTAGATGGCATGAAGTGGATAAAAGTCGGACTCGAAAGTGTCTGAACAAAGACGATGACGATGCAAATGTTTAACTTATTAACTATTTTGCTTGCTGGCGTGTGCTTTGTGTGGACGATGTTGGCGTTTGAACATAGGATGCGGGATGACAGAAGTGATGGAGCGAAAGGAGCATGTAATGGAATGGTATGGTATGGAGCAGAGCGAGATGATGGTAAGACGCTGACACAGACACAACAACTACTGCTAAATCTGAAATGTAAACAACCGACACAGGTGAACACTTGGGTGACAATTTTTAATTGGACACACCCGTGGAATGATGTGGGAATAAAAAAGAAAGAGCCTATTTTTGACACCCAAGTTGCAAAACAAAAGTTCACCTGCCTAAAAGTTAAATGGGACTGGTCCTGGGATTGGAAATCTCCAGGAGTCATGGTGTAATGAAAATGTGTCTTTGCCAGTAGGAATCCCTCTCGCTCGTGATGATGTTTGGCTGTGGTGTGGAGAGAAAGTGCTGTACGATAGGCTTCCCACCAATGCCTCAGATAAGTGCGCCCTGGTAACGCTGATCATGCCAGTTAGTGTGACAGCCTGAGATCTGGCCAAAATGGAATGTGAAGGCGTTGGACAACGGAGAAGAATCCCCTTCCTTACAAGGAAGAGAAGGGACATGCAAGAATGGTTGAATGCAGGAGATCCCACATATATAGATGCAATTGGAGTTCCAAGAGGGATCCCTGACGAGTATAAATTGGTGGATCAAATTGCAGCAGGATGGGAGAGCCCTTTCCTGTTCGTTACAGTAAACAAAAATGTGGACCGGATTGATTATGTCCACTATAATGTCCAACGATTGGCAAACTTCACCACCTCGGCACTCCAAGCAGTGCATGAGCAATTGGCTTCCACATCTCTTATGGCATTCCGAAATAGAATGAGCTTAGATATGGTGTTGGCTGAAAGAGGAGGAGTGTGTGGTATTTTTGGTGATCAGTGTTGTACTCTGATTCCCAACAATACGTCTCCTGAGGGTCGCTTTACCAAGGCATTGGAGGGTTTGCGCACGCTAAGTAACAAAATGAAGGAGCACTCAGGTGTGGACACCAGTTGGTATTCTGACTGGTTAAACATCTTTGGTAAATATAAAAGCTTGATTGCATCAGTACTGATTTCTATTGCTGTGTTTGCCGCTATTATGGTGTTATGCGGATGTTGCTGTATTCCATGTATCAGATCATTAACTGTTAAGACAATAGAACGCACATTGGGGCCTCTCCCTCCGGGTGGCCAGTACATGATGATCCCTCAACAGGACCCCCAGGAGGCGGAGACAGCCGTGGCCCTCCGGGAGTCCAGGATGAGAGTATGGGAAGATGGCCTCAGGGACCTGAGGCCATGAGGAGGGAATGAAATTTTCTACTAATTTTCCACTGGAATGGACTTTTCTACTAATTTTCTATTGGAATGACATTTTTTACTAATTTTCTACTGGAATTAAATTTTCTACTGATTCTTATTCTTTTACTAATTGTTTGATGAGTTGTAGCTTATGGCTAGTGATTTTTAGCTTGTGTTTAACAATAAAATAAGGTGGTCGAGTGATGACCTCAGGTGTCTGAGGTCATGAGAGGGATAATGTAATCATGGCAGTCATGATCTAAACAGAGCAAAGGGTAGACTGCTAGGAGCCACCAGCATGACTTTTGTTGTCCCGGCATGAAAGTCCATTGTTTCAGAGGTGTCTCATTCACACCTCTTTTGTTGCCGCCTTGATCCAATCTTCCTGCATTCCTCTCCTGAGGGTCTTGTCATTAGCATGGTCTAAACTTCGGTTACACTTAAAGGATTTCATACATTTGACTATTAAAGGAATATAAGAGTTTGAGCTTAACATAGTTCATTAGTTGTTGCTGCATCCAGTGTATGAAAATGTGATACTGTAAAATGCTGAGAGTGTGTGTGGGGGTGAAACTGTGTGTGTGGGAGCATAAGCAACAGAATGGGGGTTGCGGGGGTTGTGCAAGGATGGAATGTTGCAGGATCACCAGAAGGAGGGGAAAGCCGAGATGAACAAAGCACAACCAGGAGGAGTCGCCATGGGATTCGGCGGGAGAAGAAAGACCAATGAGAGCAAGCTAAAGTTAACTGCAGGATACACATAGCCAATAGAATCATGCCAGGATGCCTTTGTCTCTGTTCCATTTGCGTATTGTATAGTATGAATCATTACTGGGCAACTCGGAGAGTACATTCACTGGTGGCAAGAGAGGTGTAGAGTTGTATTGAGAGGGACCCGAGACCCAGGTGCCATGTAGAAATCTGTGTATTGGGAATAAACCCACTTGTGCGTGAAAATGCCGGCTTCCTGATACCTTTCTATTGCAGAACGAGCGCGCATATTGTTGGATGAGTGAGAGTTGGGTAAGGTCGCAAATTGGAGTCAGATTACTAATTTGAGTTTACATTGGGTTAAAGTTAAATTCTAACATTGATATAAAGCTAAATTCCAACAGTTTTCTTGAAAAATTATGTGACTTAATGCCTACACAACAAGTAGCAATCCGAAACTTATTGGAGGCTATTATGTGGAAGTTGTACAACGTCTTGGAGGGTGCCCGAGAATCGTCAGAGGCGATCTTGGGACAAAGAACTGCTCTGTCAGAGGATTTCAATGGTTTTTGGTGCAGATTCCAACAGAAAGCAACACTGACAGCTATATAGAAGGCCCAAGTACGGCCAATCAGAGGATTGAGTACTGGTGGGGGTTTCTTCGAAGGCAATGTCCTGTTCGCTGATCTCCAAGATAATGGATCATTCGATGGTGGCTTTTTGGACGAACACCTTATGTAGCTTTGCATCATGAATTTAACACAGGTGAGTAAATGGACTGACACTAGAGAAACAGATGATGCATCCAAATCAGCTTTTTTTCTAAATTATAGCTCAAGTATTACTGTTAGTTAACATTTCTTCTCCATTATTATTACCAGATCTATAATGCTACACGACTTGTCAAAGCATCTGGTGAAAATAAAAAACGATCTTTTAATTTTATTTACAAGTGAAGAGAAAATTGTATTACAAATTTTCAGGAGACAACGCAACTTTTGTCCACAAGAGCAACAAACTTACAGGTACAAAAATAATGAGCTCTGGTGCCCCCTACTGACAACACGAGTAATAATCATATAGGTAAACAATTACAAAGTATTATTTAGTTATAAACGTGCGTACAATGCATAATTTGGTCACTCCACCACCGATTGGACTGCTTTATAAAGTTAGACATGGTCACATTTCTGCCAACATAAATAACTACTGATGTATATTTTTACAGGATGAGTTGGATGACACGGTCCCGGTTTGGAATGCACACATCATGAGACCATCTCCAAACCCGAATGTTCTCAGTGGTCAACTCCTTGTGATGTATTCGCTGCCTGAACTCTATGGAAAATAAGGGTGTCTATCTATAAATTTACAAAACCACTGAATGGAGTTCAACCACAACTACCATGTCAGCGTCCTTATTGACGGAGCTGCTCCGTCACAACGAGACTACCTTTCTCCAGTTGATAATAATAACCTGCAATTGTGCAGAACAAGATGTACATTTTGCTCTCTCAACAACTGACTTCTCAATGGGAGAAAGGTAGTTGAGAAATGGCATCATGAGATTGTCATCTACTGAATCTATACCAAATATGCAGGCCAAAATAAATGACTGTGCCAACATTACTGGCACACCATAATCCATTAACCCTTTGGCCCAAATAAGGCCCACTGGTTGCCATTCAAGCGCAAGAAAATCAGGTGTCAAATTAGGAACTCGTTCAGTTTCTCCTTCACACAGTTCTAGACATTGTTCCCAGAAGGCCGTGTAAACCTGTCGTGATACTCCTGCATAATCAAAGGCAATTTCATTTGTAAACTTCATTTTTACCTTTGAAAGCATGATGCATTTTGTCCCCCCAGACATCCCTGGCATAATTAAAGCCTTCTTTTTCTCCTTCAGGAGAGCTTTAATGTCCGGTGTAATCCAGGGTTTGTTGTTGGAGAAACATCGTACTGTCCTGGTGGGTATGGTGTTCCCCATGCAGAAATTAATATAGTCTGTAATTGTGTCTGTTAGACCATTAATGTCCTCCCCGTGGGCTACGCTGAATACTTCCCACACAGTTGTGTTGAAACAGTTCGTTAAGGCCTTCTTGGCTTCTCCGGAAAATCTCTGAACTGTGCGTGTCACAGCTGGATGCCTGCGGACCAGAAGTTTGTACACGGCAGGAGAGCCACCAAGTTGTGATCAGCTTTGCTCAGCGGGGGGAGGGACCGTGGTGTGTACGCCTCCTTGGTGTTGGCATAGAAAAGGTCCAATATTTTCATGTCTCTGGTGTGGCAGGTGACATATTGTGTGAATGAAAGCAGAGAGGAGGAAGGAGAAGCATGACTGAAGTCACTAGAGCTAGGAGCAGGGCATTTGGGTGCTGTGTTTGTAGCCTGCTCACAGCTGCAGTCAGTACATCACAGGCTGTCTCGCTGTTAGCAGAGAGGGGTACGTACACCGCCACCGCAATCACATTACTGAACTCTCGCGGGACATAGTACGGACGCATGCTAGCAGCTTAATGTCCCGACTGCAAAGTTGCTCCTTAATAGTGATGTGCCCAGGGTTACACCATCTATTATTAACAAACGCAGCCAGCCCTCCTCCTTTCCTTTTACCGCTTTTCAGTGTCTTGTCCGCACGTAGGATTTGGAAGCCATCCGTTTCCACGACGGCGTCCGGCGTTAGCTCTGTTAGCCACAACTTCGTGAACATCAGCAAGCTAGCCGCCCGGAAGTACCTCTCGTGCCGGGTTAGCGCTGTTAACTCGTCCATTTTATTGGGAAGGGATCTAACATTTCCCATAATAACGGACGGGAGGACAGGGTGGTAACGTCTCCTCTTTGCCTGGCGTTTAGCCCCCACGCGACATCCCCGTCTCTTCCTGCTCAGCTCGCGGATGTTGGAATTTATCTTTATATCAATGTTAGAATTTAACTTTAACCCAATGTAAACTCAAATAAGTAATCTGACTCCAATTTGCGACCTTACCCAACTCTCACTCATCCAACAATATGCGCGCTCGTTCTGCAATAGAAAGGTATCAGGAAGCCGGCATTTTCACACACGAAGTGGATTTATTCCCAATACAGATTTTCTACATGGCACCTAGATCTCGGATCCCTCTCAATACAAGTCTACACCTCTCGTGCCACCAACGAATGTGTTCTACCCCCGAGTTGCCCAGTACTGATTCATACTATACAACATGCAAAATGGCACAGACAAAGGCATCCTGGCATGATTCTATTGGCTATGTGTATTGCAGTCAACTCTAGCTCGCTCTCATTGGTCTTTCTCCTCCCGCCGAATCCCGTGGCTCCTCCTGCGTGCGATCCCCCGATGGCCGCTCCTTCCCGGAGTCATCTCGTCTCGCCCAGCACCCCCTGCCTCCAAAACACTCCATTCTTGCACAACCCCCGCAACCAGTTTCGCCTCACCAGTCACACTCTCAGCATTTTACAATATCACATTTTCATACATTGGATGCACCAACATCTAATGAACTATGTTAAGCTCAAACTCTTATATTCCTTTAATAGTCAAATGTATGAAATCCTTTAAGTGTAACCGAAGTTTAGACCATGCCAATGACCAGACACTCAGGAGAGGAATGCAGGAAGATTAGATCACAGCTGCACCACAGGAGGTGTGAACGAGACCCCTCTGAAACAATGGACTTCCATGCCAGGATCACAAAAGTGGCTCCGAGCAGTCTAACCTTTGTTCAGTTTTAAATTGACTGCCATTTACATTATCCTTTAATCCCTCTCATGACCTCAGACATCTGAGGTCATCACTTGAACACCTTATTTCATTGCTGCACACGAGCTCGACATCATTTGCCATAAAACTAAAACACATCAAACAATTAGTAAAAGAATAAGAATCAGTAGAAAATTTCATTCCAGTAGACAATTAGTGAAAATTTCATTCCCTCCTTATGGCCTCAGGTCCCCGAGGCCATCTTTCCATACTCACATCCTGGACTCCCGGAGGGCCACGGCTACCTCCGCCTCCTGGGGGTCCTTTTGAGGGATCATCATGTACTGACCACCCGGAGGGAGTGGCCCCAACGTGCGTTCTATTGTCTTAACAGTTAATGATCTGATACATGGAATACAGCAACATCCGCATAACACCATAATAGCGGCAAACACAGCGATAGAAATCAGTACTGATGCAATCAGGCTTTTATATTTACCAAAGATGTTTAACCAGTCAGAATACCAACTGGTGTCCACACCTGAGTGCTCCTTCATTTTGTTACTTAGCGTGCGCAGACCCTCCAATGCCTTGGTAAGGCGACCGTCAGGAGATGTATTGTTGGGAATCAGAGTACAACACTGATCCCCAAAAATACCACACACCCCTCCTCTTTCGGCTAACACCATATCTAAGCTTATTCTGTTCTGGAATGCCATAAGAGACGTGGCAGCCAATTGCTTATGCACTGCCTGGAGTGCTGAGGTGGGAAAATTCGCCAATCGTTGGACATTATAGTGGACATAATTAATCCGGTCCACATTTTTGTTTACTGTAACGAACAGGAAAAGACTCTCCCATCCTGCTGCAATTTGATCCACCAATTTATACTCGTCAGGGATCCCTCTTGGAACTCCAATTGCATCTATATACGTGGGATCTCCTGCATTCAACCATTCTTGCATGTCCCTTCTCTTCCTGTTAAGGAAGGGGATTCTTCCCCATTGTCCAACACCTTCCCACTCCATTTTGGCCAGATCTAAGGCTGTCACACTAACTGGCATGATCAGCGTTACCAGGGCGCACTTACCTGAGGCATTGGTGGGACGCCTATCGTACAGCACTTTCTCTCCACACCACAGCCAAACATCATCACGAGCGAGAGGGATTCCTACTGGCAAAGACACATTTTCATTACACCATGACTCCTGGAGATCTCCAATCCCAGGACCCGTCCCATTTAACTTTTAGGCAGGTGAACTTTTGTTTTGCAACTTGGGTGTCAAAAATAGGCTCTTTCTTTTTTATTCCCACATCATTCCATGGGTGTGTCCAATTAAAATTGTCACCCAAGTGTTCACCTGTGTCGGTTGTTTACATTTCAGATTTAGCAGTAGTTGTTGTGTCTGTGTCAGCGTCTTACCATCATCTCGCTCTGCTCCATACCATACCATTCCATTACATGCTCCTTTCGCTCCATCACTTCTGTCATCCCGCATCCTATGTTCAAACGCCAACATCGTCCACACAAAGCACACGCCAGCAGGTAAAATAGTCAATAAGTTAAACATTTGCATCGTCATCGTCTTTGTTCAGACTCGAAAGTGTCTGACTTTGATCCAATTCATGCCATCTACATATTCCCTCTCTTGACCTGCCCGTCCGGGCGGTCAACCTCTAAGCTCAACCATGGCGGGCACAAATACTGGGGCCGGGCGCAACTGTGAGTTATGGTACCACTTTTGTCCTGTAGTTCCCAATTGGATGGCGTGTGTGGTTCTAGCCAGAACTCTAAACTGTCCTTATCAGCGAGATTGAGACCACCTCCGGGAAAGCACCCGGAGGTTGATGTACGGAGCGATGTCCGACTCCAGTGATGCTGAGTTCACTGAGTTCAAATATCTAACTGTGTTCCGAGATTACAAATTAAGCCTCGAGCTAACGCTCCAATTTTGACTGTTAATTGACAAATTTTAAAGCAACACAAATGAAATAGTAACCATTTATGCTTAAAATAAAAAATCCCAAAACTATAATAACGCAGATACCGAATTAAACCTCTATTTTTTTTTTTTTTTTTTATGGGAAGAAAAGGTGCTCTACAAGACATAGACAGCTCCAAGACCGCTGCAGTCTTCACCTCCTATTGTCTCATGATTGGCTCAATCCACCTACAGGCTGTGCCCACACTGATTCTGTCAACTGGGGGAGGGGGTAGAGACAGTAAAAACAATCGCGGAGCTGTGGATCCGAGCCCCAACTCAGTCGGGCCCTGGGTCCACAACACCTCAAGCAGAGACACACACAGAACTACCACTTCCGAGCGACCCTTATCTGGAAATTTCGACATTTAGTAATGTTCCCAAAACCAAAGAATTTGTAGTCGGTGCTGAAATATGATCTCCCGATTGTGACGCGGAGTATTCAACAACGATGGGGTCTAGATCTTTAGTATGATGACGCGCATCAATATTCAATGTGATTTGTGGCTCGGCGAAAGTAAACAATTCATACCATTACCGCTGCCCAGGGACAAGGCACGCGTGCGAGGCAACGCCGGTAGACATAACAAATATATAATTCTAACGCATGATGCACTCATGACTAAATTTGGATGAGTGCATTTTTGATAAACCAAATCATGTTTGTGATCACATGTACAATGTGATATGGCAATTGGTGAATTGAAAGGGTGGCGGTTGCTAAACCAGTCAGACCAGAGCAGAAACAGGGCATACCCACCGCGGGAGGATGGGAACCAGGTTTCAGAGCTGCCCTCAAATGTTTCAGTTCAGTTTAGCCACTGGGAAGGAAGAGAGCACGACACATGCTCCCTCCGACGGATGTGCACAGTCAAGTTCAGTCCCATCCGGGAATGCCACTCGAATTCCAGTGTTCGTTCAGTCAATGGCAGTGACTCAGGCACTCTTGAGAGTCCACATGGCTCAGTGGGGGTTGCGGAAGGAGCTCATAGCTCGCCCCAATATCCAGCACCATCGAAAACTTGTCCATCCACCGTCCCCGGACTGCTAGGACCTGCTAGTCCTCGAATGCTGAAGCTCCGCTGCCCCCTGTCATGGAATGGGGTACGAGCGGGTTTGTGTCAAGTGCGTTGGGAGTGGCTAACGGTGGCGCCCCCTGCGCTGGTGGAGCTCCTTGTGACAGATATGGCACCGGAGGATGGCACATTCCAGAAAGTGGCTCGGCATGGACAGCTCATCACCCAGTGACCCCACACCCCGCAGCCAGAGCACACCCCACTCACAACCCCCGTCTGTAACCACCCATATCTCTGTTACTGCAATCCCAACCTCGTTGACTGGCCTGCTATGGACAGCAGCCAGTCTGCTGTGGCGCTGCGTCACCCGAACCTTGCCCAGAAGCAGCAGAAGTGGAAGGAGCAGCTGCCTCCTTTTTTCTTATCTCTCTTGGCCTTCTAAACCTGCAAGTACAACAATTTTAGTCACGCTCCTTAATCCAATCCCATATATTCCTTTTCTGATGTCGTGCAAAATTAGGTACAAAACGTGTTCTACTTAGGCCGATTAGCATTTTTTCATTCATGGACTATTTCGCCTGATTTCTGCCACTGGAAGGTGCACGCCCTTGTGGACGGCCAACTGGAACAGCTGTGTAGTAATGTCGACATTATTGGATGGGTCACTGCCGGAAGTCTCACTCCATTCACGTCTCGCCCTGGCCACATAGACCAGGCCTGTCTCCCCCTTCCCCACCTGAAAGACACAGCAACATCGACCCCAACGGGCCAGAAATATCTGATACACGGCACGGCCAATCTCACCTGAGGTGTCCCCATTTAGCTGGTGACCATCATGCTGGTCAGCAGATCTGGCCTCGGCCTCAAGTGAGGACAGTTCCTCTTAAATAAATTTTGTCCCGCTTGTAACTCTGTATAAACCTCTCAGTCTGGTGTCTCCTTTGTAGGAGATTTCAACCAACGTGACCTCTTTACAACGTGTCAAATAAACCAATGTTGACCTTTCTGCTATCTTTACAGCTGTGAGAGCTGTCACTAACACTTCCTTCCCCCTTGGGTAATTACAAATGTCTTATCTTCAAACTTCTTACAAGCACCCAGTATCCTGGCTTTACTAGATTACTGCCCCTGCTGGGAGACAGAAAGATCCTTGTCACTCTAAATTTGCGCCTGTCTTTTGTTTTCCGAACACTTTTCACATATGGTCAGCTAAAGTTGCTTTAACAACTATTTCCCATTTGTTCTTAAATTTGAGGTATTCTATAAGTTCTTCCAAACAGTGTTTTACAATGTCTTAGTCCTAAATACAATGAAATACGTTACAATGGAAAATATCAGAATAAAATTTCATACATCCAACATGAGACACGTGCTTGTGACCACTTCAGGGTCATTTTTGTCTGAAATATCTGTGACGGTTCGGGTCGGGGAGGAGGGCGTGGCAGTTCTGTTTGTTACAGGTTCACGATCCACCCAGCCAGGCTCTCCTCCGGAGAAAGTGGGCGTCGGCTCCGGCGCACCTGCAGCTCGTTGCCGGCAATCAGCGCCGGCTTAAGAACCAGCCACGCCAGGAGTCCGACGCCGGATTATCTTGTCACCTCACGTGGTACTGGCTCATGTCTCGTCTTGTTTCCCGTTCGCCTGACTCGCCTTGCTCTCGTGCTTGCTTGACCCCTGCTCTGCCGTCTCCCCCCTCTAGCCGACCTGAACCCGTCTGGTCCCGCTCCGCACGCCAGCGCCTCCGAGATCCCGCCCGGCAAACATCCCGCCAGCGCTCTCCGCTCCGCCGTGCTTCGCGCTACCACGCCAGCCCGACTTCGCCTCCCAACACGTCTCGCTCGACCGCACCCTCGTCCGCGCCACCCGGCACTGGCCCGTCGGCTTCCTTCGACGCTGTCCTGGACGACGCCTGCCTTGCGGTGGACTCTCTCCAGCTCGCATCCCCACTCCAGCCTTCAATAAACCCTGTTTCCCACTCACCTGTCGCTTTCGGGTCCTCCTTCCTTCCCACACGGTTCATAGAACCGCGACAGAATAATCCGGCCAAGTTAATGGACCCCGCGACCACGGACCCCCTGGGCGAAGCGCTTGCCCACCAGGGCAGCGTGCTCGAGCGCCATGATCGAATGCTGCAGGAAGTTCCGGGCTCCCTCCAGGCCATCCAACACCAGCTCTCGCACCTCTCTAACCAGGTGGGTTCACTCGCTCCCCCCTCCAACCTCCCCAGGGACGCGACCCTGGCCCCCCCGGCCGCCGCATTGCATTATGCGGGCGGTCGAGAGCCCCACGTTCCTACTCCCGAACCCTACTCCGGGGACTTGGGCTCGTGTAGCCAATTCTTACTCAGCACTTCCCTGGTTTTCGACCTCCAGCCCCACAGTTACGCTACCGAACGGGCCAGGATCGCTTATACCATCAACTTGCTTCGCGGCCGCGCCGCCAAGTGGGCAACCGCATTGTGGGAGGCGGCGTCTCCTGCGATGTCTACTTACGCGGATTTCAGCCAGGAGTTACGCCGTGTCTTCGACCACCCGGTGCAGGGGCGCGAGGCGTCCCGCCGGCTCCTCTCCCTCCGACAGGGTTCCCGCTCCGCGGCCGATTTCTCGGTGGAATTCCGCATCCTGGCCCACGAGAGCCGTTGGAACGAGCCGGCTCTCCGCGAGGCGTTTCTCAACGGGTTGACCGACGCCCTCAAGGACGAGCTGGCGATCCGAGACGAAACCACGACGCTCGAAGAACTAATCGCCCTGGCCATCAAGGTGGACCATCGGTTGCGGGACCGGCAGGCTGATCGTTTCCGACGCCCCGCCAGAGTCGCCGCCCGGGCAGCCATTCCCCGACCCGAGGTTCGCTCGCCATCGCCGGTTCAGCTATCCACCGGCGCGGAGGAACCGATGCAGGTAGGAAGAACTACTCTGGACCCTCTGGAGCGCCAGCGCCGTCGGTCCCATCAGCTCTGCCTGTATTGCGGCCTCCCCGGCCACGTCTTGATCCACTGTCCCAGTAACCCAAAAGAGCAGGCTCGTCGTTGAGGGAGAGCCCAACGCCGAGCCTGCTGGTCTCCGCTTCTGGCTCTTCTTCCCGGATGTCCATCTCCGCCCGGCTGCTGGGTCCACACACCCCCCGCTCGGTCACCGCGCTGGTCGACTCGGGGGCCGACGGCAGCTTCTTGGACCTGACCCTTGCCCGCCAGCTCGGCATCACCATGGAACCCATTCTGTCTCCCCGAAGGGTGGTCGCGCTGGACGGACATCTCATCGCCCGGGTCTCCCAACAGACCGCCCCCCTGACCCTCATCGTCTCTGGAAATCACCGGGAGTCCATCAGATTTTTTCTGATTCACTCTCCCCAGGTCCCCCTGGTCTTAGGGTTCCCCTGGCTCCAGACCCACAATCCCACCATCGATTGGAGGAGGTGCGTGCTGACAGGATGGAGTGAGTTCTGCCACTCCCACTGCTTGCGTTCAGCGGATCCGCCCCCTTCCTCTACGCTTCCCCCCCCCCCCTCCCCCTGACGTCTCCTCCGTTCCCCCGGACTACCACGACCTGGCGCAGGTCTTCAACAAGGACCTTGCCCGTACCCTCCCCCCCCATCGTCCGTACGACTGCGCCATCGACCTCCTCCCGGGGGCCCCCCTGCCCAACACCCGGCTATACAACATCTCCAGGCCAGAGAAGGAGGCCATGGAGACGTACATCCGGGAGTCACTTGCGACCGGTCTCATCCGCCCCTCGTCTTCTCCTCTGGGCGCGGGCTTCTTTTTCGTAAAAAAGAAGGACGCCTCGCTCCGCCCCTGCATTGACTTCAAACCATTAAACCAAATAACGGTCAAAAACAAGTCTTCGCTCCCCCTCATCGACCCGTCGTTCGAACCCCTATGTGAGGCCCAGATTTTCTCAAAGTTGGACTTACGAAATGCGTACCACCTGGTCCGCATCAGGGAGGGGGACGAGTGGAAGACGGCATTCAACACACCATTGGGGCACTTCGAGTATCTGGTGATGCCTTTCGGACTTACCAACGCCCCCGCCGTCTTCCAGACCCTCATGACGGACGTTTTCCGCGACATGCTCAACCGGTTCGTATTCATATACCTCGACGACATCCTCATATTCTCCCGCTCTCTCGCAGATCACCGCCGGCATGTTCGACTGGTCCTCCAGCGCCTCCTGGAGAACCGCCTCTACGTGAAGCCCGAGAAATGCGAGTTCCACGTCCCTTCGGTGCCCTTCCTTGGCTATATCATCGCCAGGGGGCAACTTCGCCCCGACCCGGCCAAGATCCAGGCCGTGGCGGAGTGGCCCCAGCCCACCACCCGGAAGGAGCTGCAACGTTTTCTCGGATTCGCAAATTTCTACCGCCGTTTCATCCGGGACTACAGTAAGGTCGCCAGTCCACTCACCGCGCTTACGTCCACAGCCACCACATTCCAGTGGACCCCGGCGGCCGCCCAGGCCTTCACCCACCTGAAGAAGGCCTTCACCAGCGCCCCCGTACTCCGGCACCCAGACCCCGCCCTCCAGTTCATCGTGGAGGTGGACGCCTCCGACACCGGGGCGGGGGCCGTCCTCTCCCAGCGGGATTCCGGCACCCAGGTAGTCCATCCGTGTGCCTTCTTTTCCAGGCGCCTATCCCCCGCCGAGCGAAACTACGACGTGGGCAATCGAGAACTCCTCGCGGTGGTATGGGCTCTCCAGGAGTGGCGGCACTGGCTCGAGGGCACCTCGACCCCTTTTTTGGTCTGGACCGACCACAAAAACCTGGCATACCTGCAGTCCGCCAAGAGACTCAACCCCCGCCAGGCACGCTGGAACTTGTTCTTGAGCCGTTTCAATTTTACCCTCTCCTTCCGCCCCGGCTCGAACAATGGGAAGGCGGACGCCCTCTCACGTCAGTTCTCGCCCCCTGCCAGCCCTGACGCTCCGGAGCCCATTCTTCCCTCGGCCTGTCTACTGGGGGCGGCCACCTGGGACATCGAGCAGGTCGTCCGCAACGCTCAGGAGCAGCAACCAGACCCGCGCCCAGTCCCTTCCGACCGCTTGTTCGTTCCCGACACCGTGCGGTCACAGGTACTGCAATGGGGGCACTCATCCACACTCACCTGCCACCCGGGGGTGGCACGCACTCTCCGCTTCCTCCAGCAGCGTTTCTGGTGGCCCCGGATGGCTAAGGATACCCGGGAATTCGTGCGAGCCTGCTCCGTCTGCGCCCGCGGAAAGGCCTCCCACGCGGTCCCCGCCGGCCTCCTCCAGCCCCTGCCGATTCCAAGCCGTCCATGGTCGCACATCGCCCTGGACTTTGTTACCGGTCTCCCTCCGTCCAACGGACACACAGTCATCCTCACCCTGGTCGACAGGTTTTCCAAAAGCGTCCACTACGTCCCCCTGCCCAAGCTGCCCACCGCGCTTGAGACCGCCAAACTCGTCACCCAACACGTTTTCCGACCCCACGGCATCCCGGAGGACATCGTGTCCGACCGGGGCCCCCAGTTCGCTTCACAAGTTTGGCAGGAATTCTGCAAGGCAGTCGGGGCCACCGCCAGTCTCTCCTCGGGCTACCACCCCCAATCCAACGGCCAGACGGAGCGGGCCAACCAGGACCTGGAAGCCGCCCTCCGATGCGTGGTGGCCCGCAACCCGGACTCCTGGAGCGACGCACTACCCTGGGTCGAGTACGCCCATAACTCCCTCTCCACCACGGCCACAGGTATGTCTCCCTTCATGGTCTGTTTCGGTTACCAACCACCTCTCTTCAAGGACCAGGAGCATACCGTGGCCATTCCTTCCGTGGAGGAGCACCTCCGCCGGATCCGGGGGGTGTGGGCCGAAGCGAGGGCCGCCCTCATCCGAACAGCCCAGAGGACCAAGCGACTGGCTGATCGCCGTCGGTCCCCAGCCCCGGACTACGTGCCTGGCCAAATGGTGTGGCTCTCCTCACGCGATCTTCCCCTACAAGTCGAGTCTCGTAAGCTGGCTCCTCGCTTTATCGGTCCCTTTCCCGTCGAAAGAATCATCAACCCATGCTCTGTTCGACTCAAACTTCCCGACTCCCTGAAGATTCACCCCACATTCCATGTCTCCCTCCTCAAACCGGTATCCTCCAGCCCTCTGAGCCCTCCGGCGGCACCCCCCCCACCCCCCATGATAATAGACGACCACCCGGCTTACACGGTGGCAAAAGTCCTGGACGTTCGGCGCCGGGGCCGGGGCTACCAGTACCTGGTGGACTGGGAGGGTTACGGTCCGGAGGAGCGCTCCTGGATCTCCCGAAAACTGTTTCTGACCGACGCCCCCATCAGGGAGTTTTACGCACTTCACCCGGACAAGCCGGGTAGGACGCCAGGAGGCGTCCGTTAGGGGGGGGGTACTGTGACGGTTCGGGTCGGGGAGGAGGGCGTGGCAGTTCTGTTTGTTACAGGTTCACGATCCACCCAGCCAGGCTCTCCTCCGGAGAAAGTGGGCGTCGGCTCCGGCGCACCTGCAGCTCGTTGCCGGCAATCAGCGCCGGCTTAAGAACCAGCCACGCCAGGAGTCCGACGCCGGATTATCTTGTCACCTCACGTGGTACTGGCTCATGTCTCGTCTTGTTTCCCGTTCGCCTGACTCGCCTTGCTCTCGTGCTTGCTTGACCCCTGCTCTGCCGTCTCCCCCCTCTAGCCGACCTGAACCCGTCTGGTCCCGCTCCGCACGCCAGCGCCTCCGAGATCCCGCCCGGCAAACATCCCGCCAGCGCTCTCCGCTCCGCCGTGCTTCGCGCTACCACGCCAGCCCGACTTCGCCTCCCAACACGTCTCGCTCGACCGCACCCTCGTCCGCGCCACCCGGCACTGGCCCGTCGGCTTCCTTCGACGCTGTCCTGGACGACGCCTGCCTTGCGGTGGACTCTCTCCAGCTCGCATCCCCACTCCAGCCTTCAATAAACCCTGTTTCCCACTCACCTGTCGCTTTCGGGTCCTCCTTCCTTCCCACACGGTTCATAGAACCGCGACAATATCTCCTCTACAACAACTTACCCTTGCGTTAAGTGAGTAATTTTCCATAAAAACAGTGCCACTAATTCGACATTAACTTCAAGTATCACTGCTGTGGTGCTGTATTATATGGAAAAGTCTGAACAATCCAAGAAATGTTTGCCCTATCCTTGACTGGGCGTGTGTTATCTAGTCGCGCATCCAATGTGAATAATCATCAAACCTGTGGGGCACATGAACAGGCTAAAGCAACAACTATATTTTAATCTGTACCGTGGACCCTAAATTAGAATATCTCATTTCTCCCTCCTTGTTGAGGAGAACCTCTGGGATGGTAGTGGTGAGGCGCTATTTGAAGCATTCTCTGGCCTTCTGGTCACACTGGTCACATGTCACCTCAAACCTGTGGAGATAACTGGAGGTGTGGCAATTGCCAGTGAGAAGAGACAAATTATCTTCCTTCCAAAACTTTCAGTTTTGCATAAATTTTGTGTAATAACGTCAATCAATCATTCACTTGATGCTTGAATTTAATTACTCCAATCTTTCTCCAAAAACAATTTGAAAATCAATACTCGGGAGTGCAATAGGGATTCAGGTTGATCAGGCCTGTCCACCCATCGCATCCTAAGTACTGTAAGGGCTTGCCGGTGACCTCAAACAATTGTCTGTCCTGAGGCCCGTCCCTTAAACATTCACTCACACCACATATGCATCCAAACACTTTTTCTTTCACACTTTCATTCACCAAACGATACTTTCCAATTCCACACAGAGAACCCCCCTTGGCGCGTCCGCCTTGATTCCACTGAGATTTGTGCTGGCAGTTCCTTAATTTTGCCTCAATTTAGCTAGCGTATGCCAAAATTTACAACTGTGGGTCTCTGGATTTTCCCATTCACTCCCCGTGAAGTTGTTTCTCCTCTCCTGGACGCAGCTGACGAAACTGCACCTGTGACATCAAACAGCTCATAGATGCGAATGTTAGCAGTCTGGTATTTATGGAATGATGTCATGTCCTCTAAAATTGTCATGTCAGCGTTCGCGTCGTACAGTCAAAAAAAAAACATCTGTCTTCCACCTTTGCCACATTTAATACACATCAGTTAATAAATCATCTACAAAACTATTTAGTCCAACTTTATATTTGGTAAACCAATCTCCAATGGCTAGATATTCCCCTTTCCAAAGATTTTCTTTCAACATGTTCATAGAATACTTCACTTAAAACTTATCCCAAAACCATAATCCCTTTGCTTAAAAATTTAAATTTTAATAAGATTGTCGCCGCCCTGCTGTTCCTCAGGCATCCCCTGCATGTTTCAGTGTTTAACTTGTGTCCTAATTCCCTGCTAATTTGTATTTATTGTTAGGTTGAATACATATATTTTATCCCGTACCTTACTACACTAGCACTGTAAAAAAAAACTGCTCCACACCTCAATGAGAGGCAGATGCCTGAAGATTAGATCAACGTCTGCAACATCGAGGGGGGGTGGTGCCGAGACACACCTCTGAAACAAAAGGACTGTGACCTTCTTTCGAGAGCACCAAAAGGCATATCTTCCTTTTCAATCAGTTAACGACTGCCATTGATGCCTGTTTTTCCTCCCGTGTCTGAAATGTCCACACGCTCCTGCCGGTGCTCCCCCCCCCCTTAATGGCGCCGTCGGATCGGGCGGCGGCTCAAACACATACTGTTGCGAGTCTGGCAACTGTGGATGAATGCCTCTCAGACATTCCGTCTTTTCTTCCGCTTTTTCAATCACTTCATCCTCTTTCTCTGACTTCCTCCCCCTACTTGGGAACGAGCATCTAACTTCAAAGAGCTGTTAACTCATTGTTAGAGCACACTCATGATTTTATGATTACACCTATAATCATTGCCTTCTGTAAAATCTTTCTCACTCTTATTTTTTTCCTTTAATTTTCCCAATTCACTGTAGCCTTACCAAAGCCACTCAAACAATCAAGGTATCAAATCACAAACTACAAAGTCAGGAACCACCTATGCTCTTGCAAAGGTTTCTCATGCTCTCAAAGCTTCCTTCAATTAAGATTTCATAACACCAATCTTTTTCTTTTTCTTCGTGTCATTTCCATCTGTGCATTTCATTCCAGTTACTAATTACAGTTACCTTAATAGAAAGACCATCAACTCAAGTATGAAACATGAAATATTTATTTCTTCAATTCCTCCTTACAGCAGACCCTAATTCTTATCCTTTTCATTTGTTCAAGTCACACCTTCTTCAATCACCAAACTCTGTCATTCTCAATACTGCCTGTTTCACCATCCTCCTTTCAATGGAACATTAATTGTTCCTTTCTCTTTTCTACACATTCTGCATCTTTTTCACATTCCTTTTCTTTTCTTATTGAACTTCCAATCGCTACACTGACACAATTTCTTCTCTTTTCTCTAGCTTTCTTTCTTTCTCTTTTCTTATTTCATCCCTACTTCATGTTTTTCTTCTCTTTTTTATGTTTCATTTTTATGAATTTATCCTTAATCTCCGTGCCACACCCAGGACCCGAGACCACTATAACACTTCCTCTCCTTCAACATCCTGAAATCCACTCGTGTGTGTCCCAACCACTTCTTACGCAGAACAATTTTAGCCTTCACATTCACACAGCTTCCACACAGACACGTAAATCCCAGATTTTAAACCGTGTCCCGATACGTAAATCCCAGATTTTATACCGTATCTTAACCACGAATAGTTCCAAACTATTCTAGTAGGTAAATCCCAGATTTCAGACCCTACTAACGTCCACACTGTTACACTTTTTATTTTTTTTTAACTATACTACTTTACTTTTGCGCCATTAATTATGCTAGAAGGTAAATCCCAGATTTTACACCCTAATAGCGTCCAACACTTTTACGCTTACTACGTTCCGCTCCTCCTTCCTCTTATAATTTAGCGTTGCCAATGTGCAGAATTTGAAAGGGTTCTGCTTACCTTGTTTCACTGTGGGCCCAAGAGGAAAGATGGTCGGATGTGTGGCTCTTTTATACTTTATCCTTTCTCAGGTCGTCACCTGGTGTGGACGTGGGAGACCCGGTCTCCAGTGGTTTTCCTCGAAGTTCCAAACTTCTTTTCTTTTCTTAGAGTCCCAGACTCTCTTTGAAGTCCCAGACTTCTATTACCTCTCATGCATCCCGTCGGCGTCACCATAAATTGTTGGAATTTATCTTTATATCAATGTTAGAATTTAACTTTAACCCAATGTAAACTCAAATAAGTAATCTGACTCCAATTTGCGACCTTACCCAACTCTCACTCATCCAACAATATGCGCGCTCGTTCTGCAATAGAAAGGTATCAGGAAGCCGGCATTTTCACACACGAAGTGGATTTATTCCCAATACAGATTTTCTACATGGCACCTAGATCTCGGATCCCTCTCAATACAAGTCTACACCTCTCGTGCCACCAACGAATGTGTTCTACCCCCGAGTTGCCCAGTACTGATTCATACTATACAACATGCAAAATGGCACAGACAAAGGCATCCTGGCATGATTCTATTGGCTATGTGTATTGCAGTCAACTCTAGCTCGCTCTCATTGGTCTTTCTCCTCCCGCCGAATCCCGTGGCTCCTCCTGCGTGCGATCCCCCGATGGCCGCTCCTTCCCGGAGTCATCTCGTCTCGCCCAGCACCCCCTGCCTCCAAAACACTCCATTCTTGCACAACCCCCGCAACCAGTTTCGCCTCACCAGTCACACTCTCAGCATTTTACAATATCACATTTTCATACATTGGATGCACCAACATCTAATGAACTATGTTAAGCTCAAACTCTTATATTCCTTTAATAGTCAAATGTATGAAATCCTTTAAGTGTAACCGAAGTTTAGACCATGCCAATGACCAGACACTCAGGAGAGGAATGCAGGAAGATTAGATCACAGCTGCACCACAGGAGGTGTGAACGAGACCCCTCTGAAACAATGGACTTCCATGCCAGGATCACAAAAGTGGCTCCGAGCAGTCTAACCTTTGTTCAGTTTTAAATTGACTGCCATTTACATTATCCTTTACGGAGGATATCGGGTCTCGCTCCGGGAGCCAGCGCGAGGTTAGCACGGAGTGCTAACAGCAGATCTCTTGTGTACACGATTGATTCGTAGCTCTGAGTTACATTACCTAATCAGAACATCTTTATTTTTAAATTGATATCTGTAGTGTTATTGTAGTAAGTATTGCATTATAACGCATTCTTAAATATTCTACCGAAGTCTCCTGGCGGGCTATATGATAAACATCACAGGAAAGAAATCATCGATTAAGCGAACAGCCTCGGTAACACACAAAGGGCAAAAGCTTAATATTCTACCAATGTGATTATGAAATGATAGAAATTGTAATAAATAAGATGAAGAAAATACTTTTGAAGCAAATAAATACAAATTGAACTTACAACTGCAGAATTGAACTCTGAGAATACCCTCCTTGGTGTTCATGGCCTCAACATCATGTTGTTTTAAGTGGAAATATGGCTCCTTCAGGCATATTCAGCACTGGGACACCCTCTTTCTGCTTAAGTAGATTGTACAACATCCTGGTATGGACTTTCTTTGTGTCTTTCACTTCCTCCAGTCGTTTCACCAACTGGATGAATATGTGTTTTCCCCTCCCATGTGGTGCTGCACTGGAGCAAGGTATCTGGTTTGAAATGGGTTGGTTCTGTCTCAGTGTCTGGGTTCCAGTGGGACTGTGCATCAAGGTGGTGGGACGTCTTTTTCTCTGTGTCCGACTAGGGGTAAACACATTCGGGTTGTGGCTTATCATCGTTGCATTTGGCCAGCTTGAACTCTGAAGGCTTTCAACTGGGGCCTTACGAATCAGGGTTTCATAGGTGGGGCTATTTAGGGCTACAGTAGGATGGCTTGATCTCTGTCGCTCCAGACTCAGGAATGCACTGGGACCTACTTGGATTTGGGGTACCTAATTTTATATTTCCAGAAAGTAAATGATTCATTATTTATATTTTTGAAAATGATACATTAAAATTCCATCATCATACCTGCATTAGCTCCTGCAGGAGACTCATTGCTGGTGTCGCTGGAGATACTCAAGGGCCCTCTGCAGCTCCTCTGTCTCTTGGTTAGGAGGCTTTTTCTCTACGACAGTTCACGGGGGAGGTGTAGGTGGTACTTCATCGCCATCACAGGCTTCAGACTCGTCACTTGAGAAAGCATCCCTGCAATGGATGGATGGACACTTGGGCAAAAATGTCATTTAACAACAAAAGCTTGAACAAAAAACTTTTTAAAACAATTAAAACAATACATATATGACGGGCAAGCCAGGTTATAAGTGTTAAATTTATAATTATTTAATTGACTACAAGTTAGTCCAATGAAAGCACAATCACTTCTATCTTAGAGCATAGTTTTTGCTCTGTCCAATCATTGCCTCACCTGCTGAAACACTCTTTCCAGTTCTTAAATTTTCAAACCTTTCCCCACAAACTTTGAATATTCAAAATAAAAGCACACAAAGAAGTCACAATTTTTCCAAATTTGTTACTTACGTTGTTCCTCTCAAATGCAGCACAACACTATATTGAAATAGTGCTTGATAAACCTACACACAAAACATACAAAGCACATTGTGGCATGAATCTGAATGAGCAAATCTAGTATTTCAATATCTATTCAACTTTCATCTTGAATTTCTATTATTTTTAACAGCAGGCAACATTCAATATTTAATGTGGTTTGTTTGACTAACCCCAATCAAATGCAGCACAAAAAAGCCTTAAATATGATAGTGGAGTAGCTTGTGTTAATTTGAGTGAAAGCTGAAGTCTTCGCAAATTTTGGAGGGAGATCAAGGCACACTGTGTTAAGTGTAGTAGGCCCAATGCTAACAATATGCACCTCGGTGTAAAGGTTTTCATGTAAATGATATAAAACACAATGCTTATCGGTGTTATTAAACTGGTGATTATAATGCACTTGAGTTTTCTAACTTTTTTGAGTAGTTAATATACCTGCTGTGTTGTCATCACTTATCATTTTAGCATGATATGTTTTAGTTAACGTAGCGAGCAGTTTTCCACACAGGCAACCTCGAACAATTACAAAACACAAGGTAAAGTAAGTTTCAACAATAACAGCCAGACATTTACCTGAGATTAATTAATTCATTCAATTATCGTTTGGGACTCACCGTGTTTTCAGCTCTCCTGCCACATCTCAAAGACTGCGCGGCTTGCATTCGCTCCTTTTCTCACAGTTTGAATATGCAGCCTTCAAAAGACTAATTTTGATAATTACAACTTGTACCAACAAAGAAATCAAATAATAGGGTAGAAATAACTTCAAATATACTCTGAATGAAAATCTTTCACAATATAGAGAATTAATAATGTTGACTTTATTTAAAAAAAAAAAAAAAAAGGAACTGTGTTGACTTCAGACATACATTGCAGTGAACAATGCACTGCATGCTCAGGTGTCCTGACAATTGTGTTAAAAGGCCTGTGTTTAATCCAAATTATTTTCAAATTGAAAGCATGCATTTTACTCATAAGACTTCCTCCACACACACGTTATTCTCGTTATGATTTTCGTATGTAGGTAACGGTACTGTTTGGTTTGTGGAACCCACGGCTCTTTCATTCATCTGTTGTGGCGCTCTGTGACTTTGTCATGAATAACTAACTATATAACATAATTTTAAAGTACTAAAGTTTATTTTTCATATGTATTTCTAAATTTGAATATTATGGTGCTCTTGTAATTGGGATAAATTACTAATACCGTAAATTATGTGATTGTACAAAAATAAATACCATTTTGAAAGGAAAGAAAATGTTTCACAAACCTATAAGCCATTTAAAATCTCTGAAATGTAATGAGTTTAGGTAAAAACCTGAAAGCCATTTATAGTATGCCTTTTAAAATGTAGATTACATTTTTGGCTCACAAAATTCTGTTTTATACTCGAGGAAAACCGGTAAATAAGGGTGTTTTACTTTCTTAAACTTCGGCCATTTCTGGCTCACATCTGCATCTGCATTAGCTTGGCCATATATACACCAAAACTGGACCAAATATGTTTAACAAAGGTGAGCCATGTGGAGGATGTGTTGGCCACTTTAGGCTCACATTCGTATCACAGAAAATGGCCATTTAGTTTCCCGCTCTTAATTCGATGACTTGAGCTAGGTGATGTGTCGCTGTGTACTTTCCTGTTGGATGTGGCTGACAGTGATGGACCTGTCATGTCAAATAGTTCATAGATGACAATGTTAGCTGTCTGGTATATTAGAAAATGTTATCTTGTCCCTTAAGGGTTGTCAAGTCACATTTTGGGCGTTGATATAAATTCACAAAATATAGCGTCGAGCTTAGTTACAATTAGTATAGATAAACACGTTAATTAATTAATATAATGTTTCATGTCGTAAGGATTTAAAACATTAACAGAGAACACAGTAGTTTAAACCTATCATCCTAAAATATTAAAACATGTAACTCCCAAAACCAAACCTCAGATCCTCTTAATATTTGTTCTACCCATCCATCCATCCATTATAAGTTCCTCAAGAGGGTCGCAGGGGTGCTAGAGCCTCTCCCAGCTGTCTTCGGGCAGTAGGCAAGGTACGCCCTGAACTTGTTGCAAATGACGGTATTACTTGTGAAATATACGTGGTCCATTTTTCAAATTTTCTCAAAAAAAAAACTGATTGTTGTAATCATATTGCAAAAGTAATCCTTTCCATTTTAAAAATGTCATAAATGATGTCAATCCATTCATCAATTGTAGGCCTTTCTGGTTTTAACTACCTCTTTGTGATGGGCGCTAAGAATCTGATAGAGATCCTCTGGGGAAACGTTCCCCGGCGGCAATGCCCCTAGATATAAAGAAACAAAGTTAAACGAAAACACTGTATAGGGAAATATTGTCCTGTCAAAAAGGGAACACGACAAAGCATGAACAAATTATATGGAAGTGATTTGTGGCATTAGGTTCCGTGCATCCACACTGTCTCCAACAAACAGATGTGTAAGTGTAATGTCTTTTTTGAGCCAGCGAAATGAAAAATCTAATAATGTTTTTCCAACAAAACTCCCTCAATAGGGCAGAGTTTGAAGTCTTCCATTTTAACACGCATAACTTTCTCCAGTCTTCATCACTCAAGACTATATTAGCTTCTCTCTCCTATTTTACTTTAGCACTTAGTGAGACTGCTTTTATCTGTTGCAGACTCCAGGAACGTTTTGCGATAGATTTTTGAGTAGGGCCCAATGCATAAGCATCAGTAAAGATTTTTAACAAACTGTTATTCCATTGTTCCTGTGTGTCTTTCTTCCTAAATTGGTTTACATAGTGTCTGGTTTGTAGGTACCTATAAAAATCGTCCTTCTCCAATCCATATTGTCCCCTTAAACTCTGAAAACTATCCATGGCCCCCTGCTTCAAGAAATTACAATATGCAGTCAACCGTTTAGCTACCCATTCCTTGAACCTTGCGTCCAGATTTTTGGGCACAAAGTCTATGTCAAACACACTCCACCTAAAAACTTTCATTACTTCTGTCAAGTGATTTTAAGCTGATAACCTCTTCCACAATTTCAATGGCAAAGCAATCCAGGGGTTTCCCAGATGTATTATCCTAGTCATCAGTCTCTTATCCCCCAGCACTGCCTGAATCGGGAGCTCCTCTACTATGCCCTCTTCAATTTCTTTCCATCTGGCCCTATATTTTGGGCAGAGTCCCCCAGCTGTGGAAAACATCCTGCCTGGTTCCTGTTCCAAAGACACCCCATCTGAAGGAGCTCAACAACTTCAGACCAGTGGCGCTGACGTCTCATCTGATGAAGACCCTGGAGAGACTGGTCCTCGTCCATCTGCGCCCCCTGGTCAGCTACTCAATGGACCCACTCCAGTTCACATACCAGCCCGGCATATGTGTGGATGATGCCATCATCTACCTGCTCCACACATCACTCTCTAACCTGGAGAAGGCGGGGAGCGCGGTGAGGATCATGTTCTTTGATTTCTCCAGTGCTTTCAACACCATCCAGCCAACCCTATTGGGAGACAAGCTGGAGCAGGCGGGAGTGGCCCACCACCTCATCACATGGATCCACGACTACCTCACAAACCGGCCACAGTACGTGAGAACACAGGACTGTGTGTCTGATGTGCTCCTCTGCAGCACGGGACCGCCGCAGGGAACTGTTCTGGCTCCCTTCCTGTTCACCCTCTACACCTCGGACTACAAATACAATTCCACAACCTGTCACCTGCAGAAGTTCTCTGATGACTCTGCGATTGTCGGCCTCATCACTGACGGAGACGATCGGGAGTACAAAGGGGTTACACAGGGTTTTGTGGACTGGTGTCAGCAGAACCGCCTCCAAATCAACGCTGGAAAATCCAAAGAGCTGGTGGTGGATTTCTGCAAACGTCAGCACTTTTCACCTGCACCAGTGAATAGCCAGGGAACAGACGTTGAGAGGGTCTCAACTTACAAGTACCTGGGTGTTCATTTGAACAATAAACTGGACTGGAGCGACAACACAGACGCTCTCTATAGGAAGGGTCAGAGCAGACTCTTCCTACTCAGGAGGCTGAGGTCCTTTGGCGTTCGGGGGACACTCCTCAGGAACTTCTATGACTCGGTGGTTTCATCAGTCATTTTCTATGGAGTGGTCTCCTGGGCAGGAGGCATCTCGGGCCGGGACAAAAAGAGACTGGACAACTACGTGAGGAGGGCCAGCTCTGTCCTGGGCTGCTCCCTGGACTCTGTGAACCCAGTGGGGGGCAGGAGGATGACGGCAAAATTGTCATCAATGCTGGACAACCCAGCCCACCCACTCAATGACACTCTTAGAACACTCCACAGCTCCTTCAGTGATAGACTGTTACACCCTCGCTGTACAAAAGAGAGATTCCGCCGCTCCTTCCTGCCGGCAACTGTCAGACTTTTTAACAAGAACATTGGGTCAGGCCTACAAACGGGCGGGCATTAGTGCAATTTTGCAGTCCTAGGATGCAATATACACTACTACTGTACTTTCAGCCAATGGTGTACTTAAATATTGACCAATGATGTATTTTGTTTACCATTACAGTATTCTTATTACATTACTTTTATCACTGCAGTATTTCTTCCATTGCAGTACTTTCACAATTACAGTACTTTTATCATTGCAGTATTTTTTTTTATCATTGCAGTACTTTTATCATTGCAGTATTTTTTATCATTGCAGTACTTTTATCATGTCATGTCATGTCATTATCCACACCGCTTATCCTGTACAGGGTCGCGGGAGGGTGCTGGAGCCTATCCCAGCTGACTACGGGCGAAAGGCGCACTACACCCTGAACTGGTCGCCAGCCAGTCACAGGGCAGACATAGACACCGTCACTGAGTGGGAACTGAACCCACGCTGCCAGCACACAACTCAGGCGAGTGTACCACTACACTATCAGTGACACCACTACTTTTATCATTGGAGTATATTTTATCATTGCAGTATTTTCTATCATTGCAGTACTTTTACTATTACAGTACTTTTATCATTGCAGTATTTTATATCATTTCAGTACTCTTACCATTACAGTACTTTTATCACTGCAGTATTTTTATCATTGCAGTATTTTCAATCATTCAGTACTTTTTATCATTGAAGCGTTTTTATTCATTTCCCCTCTGTATCATGGACAGGCATAAGGAGTGTTTCCTTACACTTGTGTATGTTGTATATACGTTTATACTGTGTATATTTGCATGCTTTTTATGAATGTCTGCTGCTAATGTTATACATTAACGGCTACATTACGCCGCCAACTTTGTGTGATCTATATCTTTGCTGCTGTAACACCTCAAATTTCCCCATTGTAGGACTATTAAAGGACATCTTTACCTTTACACCAACATATTAACGTTCCCAACTGAGCATCAATATAATAATCCTTCAAAAATGGGAGTGCGACCCCGCCCCTATCTTTTGCTAAAAGCAAATTCTTGAATTTGATTCTTGGTCTGCCCCGCCCAAATAAATCTCGACATGATCTTATCCTTGAAACTGTTGATCTGGTATATGGACAGGGAGGCATTGAAAAAGATATAACAGCCTTGGAAGAACAAACATTTTGGTCGATTGAATCCGTGAGCCAAAATTCAGAAAAGGCAAAGACTCACATCTCCTGATATCATCTTTAATTCTGCCAATCAGCGGGACAAAATTGATTATGAAATGTTTTGATAGATCCCTAGGTAAATTGACTCCAAAATATCTGATGGAATCCTCTTCCCATTTCGACTTATACCTCAATCTAACATTTATTGAGGGGCTATAATTGAAAGTAAGAATTTGTGTTTTAGCAATATTCGATTTGTACCCTGAAAACCCCCCGTATTGGTCCAAAATTGAAATTAGCTGTACCAGAGAACATTCTGGGCTGGATAATTGTAACAATATATCATCAGCAAACAAAGCAATCTTTTGTTCACCTCCCCGCAAATGTATTCCTTTAATTTCTCTTTTCTGGATAATCTACTGACTCAGTGGCTCAATAAAAATAGTGAATAAGAGGGGAGTAATTGGGCAACCCTGCCTCATTCCACGTTCCAAAAAGAAGGTGTCTGAAACACCCCCATTTAACTTGATCCTTGCCCTCAGGTCATCATAAAGGGCCTGTATCGTTTTAAAAAACAGTTTATGAAAAACAAATTTTCCTAGAACTCAGAATAAAAAGGAACAACTTACGCAATCAAAAGGTTTTTCTGCGTCCAACTCTATCAATACTGCCGGAATCCCGCTATCCTTAATGTGATTTATCATGTGTAAAGTTCGTCTTATGTTGTCTTTTGTTTGTCTCTGACGCATAAAACCAGTTGGATCCAGACTTACAATAGTTTATCTATTCTCTTAGCCAGTTTATGTGTAAAGATTTTGTAATCCTGATTCAATACACTAATTGGTCTATAATTGCTCCATTCCGATTTATCCTTCCTTTCTTTTGGGATAAGAGAAATCACCGCTTCCCTCCAAGAGGGCGGTACCACGTTCTTCATTATGGCCCAATTGAATGATGACTGGGCGGCACGGTGGCCCGACTAGTTAGCACGATGGCCTCACAGTGAGAGACAGCAGCGGTCGTGGGTTCGATCCCGGCTCCGGTCTTCCTGTCTGGAGTTTGCATGTTCTCGATGTGCTTGCGTGGGTTTCCTCCGGGTACTCTTGTTTCCTCCCACATTCCAAAAACATGCATGCCAGGTTGATTGAACACTCTAAATTGCCCCGAGGTGTGAGTGTGAGTGCGGATGGTTGTTCGTCTCTGTGTGCCCTACAATTGGCTGGCAACCAATTCAGAGTGTCCCCCGCCTACTGCCCGACGATAGCTGGGATAGGCTCCAGCACCCTCTCAAAACATTTCTGTATACCCTCTAAATTATGGTGCACTACATTAGTGATTGGTTTCTGATTTTGTGCAATGAATTATCTGCATGCTGTTTTGTCAACCTGAGTGACAGCAGTTTATTCGCCCTTCCTCCCCCTTCATAGTACGTCTGTTTCATGAATATCAACTTCTATGACTCGGTGGTTCCATTGGTCATTTTCTATGGCGTGGTCTCATGGGCAGGCGGCATCTTGGGCCAGGACAAATTGAGGCTGCATAAACTGGTGAGGAGGGCCAGCTGTGTCCTGGGCTACTCCCTGGACTCATTGGGGGGCAGGAGGATGATGGCGAAACTGTCATCAATGCTGGACAACCTAGCCACCCCTTCAATGACACTCTAATAGCACTCCACAGCTCCTTCAGTGATAGACTGTTACACCCTTGCTGTGCAAAGGAGATATTTCGCCGCTCCTTCCTGCCGGCTTCTGTCAGACTGTTTAACAACTCTACAAATGGGCGGGCATTAGTGCAATTGTGCAGTCCTTGGATGCAATACACTCTACTACTGTACTTTTATTCAATGGTGTACTTATATTAACCAATGCTGTATTTTGTGTTCCATTGCAGTATTTTTATCATTGCAGCATTTTTATTTATTTCTCCTCTGTACCATGGACAGACTACCCCCTGGACTTTGGACAGACATTAGGGAGGCTACTCTCAACCACCGGGGTAAATCCCAATGTACAGGCGCCAAGCTGGAGGGCAATAAGTATGCCCATACCTGCTCGGCGTCTCTCAGTACAGGAGTCCAAGATGTGTGAGGAGGTGAGCACGACTATATCTAGTCGGAACTTCTCTCCCTTGCACATCAGCTCAGGCTCCTTCCATGTCCCAAGAGCTCGTTGCTGTAGCCAGAGATTGGAGTTCCATGGTCCCTGCCTCTTGCCGCCACCACCCCCAGAGGTGGTGAGCCCATGGGAAGGGCTCACATTGCCATTGCCAGGCCCCATGGGTGCAGGCCCGGCCACCAGGCGCTCATCAATGAGCCCCACCCCCGCAGGCCTGGCTCCAGAGGGGGGCCCTGGTGACCTGCAACCGAGCAAGGTAAAACTATGACCAATAATTATATTCTTTATAAAGTGTCTTGTGAGCCGTGCTTTGTCTGAACCCTCACCTGGGACCTGTTTGCCATGGGTGACTCAACTACTTTCACTCCAACATCCACAAGCCTGGTAACTATATCAAAGTCGGCTTTGTGAACAACTGGCAACCACCTCTTTCATGACATTCCAGACCAGCATAGCGGTGGATGTGCTTCTGGCTTTGTAGAATGGAGTGTGTGCGATGTTTGGTGACTAGTGTTGCACATTCATCCCGACAACACTGTGCTTGATGGCGCACTAACCAGGGCCTTTGCAGGGCTCGACACTTCAAACCGGAAAATGAAAGCTCATGCCGGTGTGTCTATGTTTTCAGAGTGGTGGGATCAGACCTTTGGAAAATATATAAATCTGGTCTTTTCAATATTAATCTCTCTTGCAACTTTTTCAGCGATTTTGATGTTGTGTGGATGCTGTTGTGCTGTAGCCCTGCTTAACCCAATTATTACGACAGCTTTTGCACCTATGACGGCTAGACTGAATTAAATGTATCCACTATTACATTCCTTGGATGATAGTGACGTTAAAGCGGATGACACTTCAGTTGACGTAGAGGCCATCACACCTCATTATCAGAATTCCATATTCAATAGCCGAACACCTGCTTCAGAATCCTTTTTTGGGTAACTTCTACTGGGAGATTAACACCTTCTGACAATCTCAACGTGTCACTGTGTTCTCTTAAATATGACCCCAATAAATAAGACCGGGAAGGGAGTTTCTGTGTAGATGTGAGGGTTAACGCAAATGTAGGATAAACGAGAGGGAAATGTTGGAATAATTATATATTTCTGTATTTACGTGCATGAGGACTGGTGCAATAACAGCTTGATCACAGAGAAGTGCTCTTCCCCTATCACTGAGTACATGTCTGTTAAATGTCGGCCTTATTTTCTCCCGAGAGAGCAAACAGTCGTGATTGTCACGGCTGTTTACATCCCCCCCAATCCTAATGCTAGCACTGTGAGATGAGAAAACACTCTTGATCATGCGTATTCAAACATCAAGCACAAGTACAGAGTCATACCACTCACCCCTTGGCTAGTCAGACCACCTGTCTCCCTGCTGCTCACACCTGCGTACATCCCTCTCAGACACAGATTCAGGTCCACCACAAAGACTGTTACTGGCATGAGATCTGGGACCTCTTTGATCATCGGGACCTTGAAGTTTATACACAGAGTGTACCGGACTACATCAAGTTCTGCATGGTAACTGCGTCCCTGAACAAGACCATTCGGACTTTCCCAAACACAAAACCCTGGATGTCCAGCTAGGTTCGCTCACTCCTCAGGTCCCGTGACATCGCCTTCAGGTCGGACAACAGAACTCTGTACAGTGTGGCTCATGCTGACCTGATATAAGGCATTGAGCAAGCCAAAGGATGACCACAAGAGGAGGTTAGAGTCCCACCATGCCAGCAACAGCAATCATCCCGGACATCCTCAATGACAAACTGGACACTCAGGAAGCTGCTGCTGGCCTCCTACCACTCGTCCATCGAGAGCTTGCTGACTTACTGTGTTTCTACCTGGTATAGCAGGATTACTGAGACAGACCGAGTGAGGCTTCAGAAGACAGTCAAAACAGTGCAGAGGATTATTGGCTGCCCTCTCCATCCCTGTCAGACATCTCCACCGCCCGGTGCCTCTGCAGAGCTCACAAGATCATCAAGGGCAATACTCAGTCATAAATAAAGTAAAAAATACAAAAACAGACTAAAAAACAGTTTCTTCCCGAGAGCCATCTCCATGCTGAACTCTCGCACACTGCAACCTTTGCCTTGTAGAACTGCAACATAATGTGGCACTCAGTGCACTTTTTCAACCCCACATTTTTTTGGGGGCGGTTTATTTATTTATTATATTATTTTTATTATCTATATTTGCACTGGAGAAAGGAACTATCCAAACTTGTTGTACATTGAGTATAATGACAATAAGAGGCATTCTGATTCTTCAGATTCTAATCAGGCGCTGTTTTGACTGTCCTCTGGAGCCTCACTCTGTCCGCCTCAGTGCAGCCGCTGTACCAGGTGGAGACACAGTACGTCAGCAGGCTCTCGATGGACGAGTGGTAGAAGGCTAGCAGCAGCTTCCTGTCCAGGTTGAATTTCCTGAGGACTCTCAGGAAGTGCAGACGCTGGTGGACCTTCTTTACCACTGCTGTGGTGTTGTGAGTCCAAGAAAGGTCGTCGGAGATCTGTACTCCCAGGAACTTGAACGTGTGGACCCTCTCCACACACACGCCTTCGATGCAGAGGGGGGGCGGCACCGTCTTGTTCCTCCTGAAGTCGACGACAATCTCCTTTGTTTTTGCAGTGTTAAGGTGCAGTCTGTTGTCCTTGCACCAGGCTGTCAGTCTCTTTACCTCCTCTCTGTAGGCTGTCTCGTCACCTTCCGAGATCAGACCGACCACTGTCGTGTCGTCAGCAAACTTGACGATGGTGTTGTTGCCGTGGGCCGGGCTGCAGTCGTAGGTGTAGAGGGCGTACAGGAGAGGGCTCAGCACGCATCCTTGAGGGGAACCGGTGCTCAGCATGCGGGTGGAGGACGTGTAGGGGCCGAGCAACACAGTCTGGGGTCTGTTGGTCAGAAAGTCCTCAATCCAGATGCGTGTGAGGGCAGGGAGGTCGAGAATGTCCAGTTTGGCGACGAGGATGTCTGGGATGATCGTGTTGAATGCCGAGCTGTAGTCCACAAAGAGCATCCTTGCATAGCTCTGCTGTTGTTCCAGGTGGCCCAGCACAACATGCAGAGCAGTGTCGATGGCGTCCTCAGTGGATCTGTTAGCCCGGTATGCAAACTGGTAGGGGTCCAGAGTGGGAGGAAGGCAGTCCCTGATGTGCTGGAGAACCAGCCTCTCGAAGCACTTCATGATGACTGGTGTGAGAGCAACAGGACGGTAGTCATTCAGGTGGACGGCTGGTGACTTTTTGGGGACAGGAATAATGGTGGAAGTTTTCAAGCAGGAGGGGATGACTGCTTGAGCCAGGGAGCGGTTGAAGATCCTGCAGAAAACATGTGACAGTTGGTGGGCACATGTTTTGAGGACCTTGCCTGGTATTCCGTCGGGTCCAGTAGCTTTCCTGGGGTTAACAGCCAGGAGCGCGCGCCTCTCATCGTGTTCCTCTACGGTGAGTGGGGGGGAGTTGGGGGAGTTGCTGCTGTAACACTTCAAATTTCCCCATTGTGGGACTAATAAAGGACATCTTTATCTTTATCTTTTATGAAGTGCGGGGGTGTGACGGTTGGGGCGAGTCAAAGCGAGCGAAGAAGCAGTTAAGCTCCTCTGCCAGCGATGCACTCGGGTCTGCAGAGGTCGTGTTGCTGCCACGGAAGTTGGTGATGCTCCGTAGACCCTGCCACTCCTCCCGTGGTCTGTTACTGGCAAGGTGGGCCTCCAGCCTCCCCTTGTAGGTTGCCTTGGCTAGCTTGATGCCTTTGCTCAGGTCAGCACGAGCCACCCTGTACTGGGCTTTGTCGCCTGACCTGAAGGCAGCGTCACGGGCCTTGAGGAGAGAGCGAACCCTGCTGGACATCCAGGGCTTCGCATTTGGGAAGGTCCGTATATTCTTGTGTAGGGACACAGTTTCCATGCAGAACTTGATGTAGTCCAGTACACAATGTGTGTAGACATCAAGGTCCTGATGATCAAAGAGGTCCCAGTTTGTGTCTTGAAAGCAGTCCTGTAATTCACTCATGGCGTCGTCACGCCAGGTTTTCACAGTCTTTGTGGTGGACCTGAATCTGCGCCTGAGAGGGGTGTATGCAGGTGCGAGCTGCAAGGACAGGTGGTCTGACTGGCCGAGGGGGGCGAGTGGGAGGGCCCTGTATGCGTGCTTGATGTTCGAGTACACATGGTCGAGAGTGTTGTCTCCCCTCGTTGGGCACTTGACATGCTGGTAAAACTCTGGGAGTACAGTCTTTAAATTGGCCTTATTAAAGTCTCCCGCTACTACGTGAACGCCATCAGGGTGGGCCCGCTGATGTTTATTGATGACGCACGCGAGTAGCGAGAGCGCCGTGCTAGTGCTAGCGTCGGGAGGGATGTAAACAGCTGTGACAATCACGACCATTAGCTCCCTCGTTCTGGAAGTGGCACACTTAAGTTCCCGGAGCCACATTTTCTTAAATGGGAAATAAACGCCTTATATTTGTTTGACTGGCAAAGGTGTTTAATGGGAACATTGCTAAATATATAGTATATAAGTGCGCTCTGTTAAAAATGACTAAATATCGAAACTATATATAAATGTGAACATAGGCTAGACATTAAGGGAAGTTGGACTTTGGTTCAGACCTTTTAATTGGAAGAAATTTTAGTCGTGGACCTCTGTGACTTTTAATTGAATACCTCTGGTCTAGAGCAACAGACTTCATTGACACCAGCTGTGCCCGAAGATAGCATGCTCGATAACCTAATGATGACTGAACAAGTGTTCGCAGCTGTAGAAGTGAGCTGGTTCCGGTGACACTCATAATTGCTACAGCCTTGTCATGTAAACGGGTTGGTGCGGATGTATTTTATGCCACGATGACAAGTCCCAGACATCTGATAGGTCATTGTCATGCTCAGTAGTTGTGTCACGGGTGTAAGTCAAAATAAGAGACACTAAAGGAAAAGTTAACAGTTTATTAACCATGGTGGCATAAGTTATTCAGCCTGTGGCTCACACAACAAACATTTCAGCACATATTTCACGCTAGTTATAAATCCCACATTGCATTATGTTTCATCTCATTACAGTAGCCCGTGAGAATGTAAATGACACCAAGATGTTCTGTAAATTGTGGCATCCCAGAGGATGCATATTTTGGGTTGAAGACATAGCTTGCTTCTTAAGTTTAAACTGTAATGGAAGAAATGGCCCTTACTCGTAACGTGAGATTCTGCAGGAAAACCCCTGATGCGAGAAGGTGCACTTGTTTTTGTCAAGTGGTGGACAACCACAACCTAAAAATCCAGACAGCTGGAATGCTCGTAAAGAGTTTTACATTATAGGTAAAAATTCACTACTGTGGTACATTGTTCTCAGTCTTTGCACGTTTTCATCAATTATCTTCAAACATTTACTGTAGAATGTATTTTGAAACAAGTAACTAAATTAGATTTACAGGATCTTTAATGGGAAAAGGATAGATTACAACTACAGCAAATTACAGCCCCAAGTGTTTTCTATGCCAACCAAGTTGTATAACTCTTCATTTGTTTGGCTTAGCAAATCAAAGAATGATACCCACTCTTCATTTAATAAAACTGTAGACAAATGAACCGAGGACGACAGCCAATAACACACAGCAACAGAAGATCATCATTTGTTTCTTCAAAGCATGCAAGAGAAGGACACAGACACAAAAACTTATGTCAGTATAAAACAAAGGTGTTTTTACTACATCAACAAAGATTTAATTACAGTGATACCTTGACTTATTACTTTAACTTGTTCCGTGATCTTGCTTGTAATTATTATTATTGTAATTATTTGTGTTTTATTTGACGCCTTTAAAATATCAAATCTTTCCCCACGCCAGATGAAAGCGCAAAGTTTGGTAAGTTTTCGTGCATATTTGGAGAGAAAAAACTAGTTCTGCAAGCAGCTATAAAGGGCCCTTGCAGCCCCGGCAACATTGGGGTACCGGCACAATGGGATGCTCGCACATCAGAATTGAATAATCAAAATTATATTGTGGATCAAGTTACAGCAGCTTTTGTAGTCAAGGTGAGTCCAAACTTTAAAGTAAATGGTGGACTCCCTCTTAGGTTTAGCATATGGCACCCAGAGGCTTTTTTGTAGGTTTCTTTCTGTTGCAAATACAACTAAATTTCCATGGATGTAGGTGAAACGTAAAAACAGGGCCTCTTTTTTAAAGCTTTTCGGGGGCGGTAGGGAGCCATCTTTTAAAAACAGCACAATTGAATAATTAAATATTGATAAATTTACCAGGGGCTATGTTTCATGAGTTTTCGTGCATCTTCATATTCTCAAAATCAGCGTTGTTTTATTGGCGAAATGCCTGTTGTCTTGGCAACAGCTTTTCATGAAAAATCACAAATTTCATATTTTATTATAAGGAAGGCTTAAACACTCTCCCGAGCAAAGATGTGCCGGACCGGTTAAGATTCTAAGATAAAATCATCAAAGAAAAAAAATCATGTATTTCTGTAAGTCTGGAGGTGGCGCTTCCACTTCGATAAAAAATAGGTTCGTAGACGTCATCAGCCTTTGATTGTTATTAGATGGGGAAAAAAAATCAAGATTGGATGATCTGGGTCAACTCAAAACTGTATTTATTGTCAAAGTGAAGAATCAGACAATCATGGCCAAACCCTTCCCTGAATAGTTACAATATTCGGCGTGGAACAAGATCAATGTCTTGATGCTGTTGTGACAAAGTGTTAGTTGGATTCGTTCAACAGGCTCTGTGCAGTATTTTGAAATGTAAAAAATAGATATTTTTAGTGCGCGGCCAGACTATGGGCAGATATTTGTGCCACTAGAAAGTGAATATTTGAATTGAAAATTTAATATTTTAATTAAAAACTGAATATTTGAATTGAAAACTGAATTATTGAATTACAAACTGAATTATTGAATAACAACAATTGTATATTTATTGCTTAATTTTAATAAGAACTTTCCATTTACAATTCATGTTATTCAATAATTCAGTTTTCAATTCAATAATTCAGTTTAAAATTCAAATATTCAGTTTTTAATTCAAATATTCAGTTTCCAATTCAAATGTTCACTTTCTAGTGGCACAAATATCAGGCCACAGGGGTGCCTCTAGGATGAGCAATGGATTCCAGATACATAGATCTCCTCGTCGGCTAATAAGCACCTTCATTTTGAAGGTTGTAAACTATCAATGGTATTGTCAGCCGCCATCCACAACCATGTGTTCCTTTGATCCCATATTAAGCCATCCGGCTCACCATATGACGCTGTCCCTCCTCAGTTCTTTAAGGAAGTCCTCCCAAGTATTGGCGAATCGGTTTTGGCCATTATCATCAGCAGTCTTTCTTGAGATATCGCCCCCCAACATTTTAAACATGCTGTGGTGCAACCCCTGCTTAAGAAACCTGGCCTTGTCCAAGGTGTGCCGTCAAATTATAGGCCTATTTCAAAATTGCTTTTTATTTCTAAAATTTTTTAAAACGTGGTGCACTTGCTGTTACATTCCTTTGTGGATAAACACAACGTCATAGAAGTTTTCCAGTCAGGTTTTAAGGAAATGCCTAGCACAAAGTGAGCCCTGTTAATATTAATATATAATAATATTTCTCTACAGAGACAATAGGGACCTCGCAGAAGTCGCTGCTCGGGCCCTAATAATAATAATTATAATTTCTACAGAAACAATAGGGACCTCGCAGCAGTCGCTGCTCGGCCCTAATAATAATAATAATTATAATTTCTACAGATACAATAGGGACCTCGCAGCGGTCACTGCTCGGGTCCTACCCTAATAATAATAATTTCTACATAAACAATAGGGACCTCGCAGCAGTCGCTGCTCGGGCCTTAATAATAATAATAAGAATAAGAATAATAAGACTAAGAATTTCTACAGAAACAATAGATACCTCACAGCGGTCGCTGCTCGCGCCCTAATAATAATAATTTCTAAAAGAACAATCGGGAGCTCGGGCCCTTATAATAAAAAGACGAATAATTCCTATAGAAACAATCAGGACTACGCAGCGGTCGCTGCTCTTGCCCTAACTAGCGCTACAAGCAACTATAAAGGACCCTCGCAGCCCTGGCAACACTATCGTACTGGCAAGTTGGGATCCTGGCCCAATGGAATTGCAATTTTTTGAAAATTAAGTATGTCATATTAAAACCAATTTTGATCAAATATAATCCCTATAGGGCAGCACGGTGGCCCGACTGGTTAGCGCGATGGCCTCACAGTGAGAGACAGCATCGGTCGTGGGTTAAATCCCGGCTCCCGCAATTCTGTGTGGAGTTTGCATGTTCTCCCCATGCCTGCATGGGTTTCCTCCAGGTACTCCGGTTTCCTCCCACATTCCAAAAATATGCATAGCAGGTCGATTGAACACTCTAAATTGCCCCTAGGTGTGAGTGTGAGTGCGGATGGTTGTTCGTCTGTGTCTGCCCTGCAATTGGCTGGCAACCAGTTCAGGGTGTCCCCCACCTACTGCCCGAAGACAGCTGGGATAGGATCCAGCACCCCCCGCGACCTTAGTGAGGAGAAGCGGTACAGAAAATGGATGGATGAATAATCCCTATAAAAAGCTAAAAATGTGAAAGGAAATTATAAAAGGCCTCCTTCATTTTCAGTTTCTCAGACTTTTCTGGGGTCCCGGGCTGTTCCATGTGCCTCCAACTTTTGCCAGAACTTGACAAGTACAACCAGGATTGCTTAACTAAAGAAATCAATTCATTAAATAAATTATTAATCCTATGCAAATAATTAAGCAATGGTGTTATCAACCCTTTTTTTAAAATCACACAATAACCTAATGAAATATCAATGATGCTGCCAGAAGTCGTTACAGTTGTGTTTTTTTATTTTATTTTATTTTTTTTTTGGGTGTATATGAGTTGCCAAGGACACAGCTTTGCGTAAAATTTCTGTGTAAAGTATGTTTTGCAATTTGATGAAGGTCTAAAGTCTCTTTCAAACAAATAATAGCTAAATCTGGTCAACCAGTATTTAGAAAAAAACATCAAACATTAAAAAAATGTACTTCCATTCGACAGTAGTTGGCACTGCGATCAAAAATAAGTTCATAGATCAGTTTTGGCCTGTACTATTATCAAATGTGAGAAACCTTTAAAAGAAATTATCATATGGCACAAGTTACAGCTTTTTTAATCAAGGCAACAAATTCCTGTTAGGTTTACCGTATGACACCAACAGACTTTTTTGTGGGTCTTGGGCCGTTACATATACTATCAAATTTTGGTCGGCGAAAGGTACAATCTGGCTGCGTTTTAAAAAAAATATGTAGCAGGTGCTAGTGAGCCATTTATAAAAAAAATCATGATAAACTAATGACATTTTAATAATTAATTATAATTTTCCTGATGAGTGTGCAAAATATGAATTTTTGTGCATATTGACATGGCAACAGGTGAAACGTAAAACCGCGGCTGCTTTGTTAAAGATATCTAGGGTGCCATATTTTCTAAAAAAATACACAAGGAATTAATAAAATATTGATGATTTTGACAGGCCTGATATGTGTGCAAAATTTCATCTAAATTTAGACCCAGATCAGATCAGGATTGTTTTATTGGCGAACTGCGCTTTGCCACAGCGAACAAACCTTCTCCTGAGCAAATACAAGGGAGACCTTGTTAACCTACTCTTAGCCAAACATCAAAGGAAAAAAACATCTATTCCTTTAGACAGTAATTGGCGCTTCTTCTAGATGAAAAATCCCTTTTACACATGTCGTCAGGGCTCAGCTATCATGAAATATGAAACATTTTGAAAGGTTTTGGCTCACCTGAGTCAAGTTACAGCAGCTTTTATTGTCAGGGTGAATCATCAGACGTTGCAGAACAGTCATGGCCACGCCCTTTGACGAAAAGTCTTAATATTCGGCATTCAGCATGATCTTGTGGCCGTTCTGACAAATATTCAATGGGATTTGTTCAATGGGCTTCGTGCAGTAAAAATGTAAATAACATTTCTACTCGTCACTATGAGGTGCTATAATAACAAATTGTTAAGATTGATGTCTTGCCTGCAAATGTCCAAAAATGGTACAAAATTGGATAGAGCTCAGTTCCTGCTCATATTAAAGACAAATCATGAATGTTCCACAAAACCTATTTTATTAAAAATCCCACTCTTCTAACTAGAAATGTTTAGAGAAAAATTGCAATTAAAAAATTATGTCGTGTGTCATATTTTTTGGGGGAAGACCGAGGAAATGTGGAAAAAGATCAAGTACAATATAGGGAAGTGACCTGGGAGACCAAGGAAGAACTCGCCTTGTCACGGTGAAAAATTTAAGCACCCATATCTCTTGAAAATACAAAAAATGAGCGGAAACTTGAAATTGAGCGTTTGTATAACGTGTATACATAGAAGCACAGGTCATACTGTCATACTTTGTCACAAAATGATGGTTGTAAATTATAAAACCTATTTGTCTGTGAACCGAGGTTCCACTAAGTCAGTGCTTCTCAATTATTTTCTGTCACGCCCCCTCTACCAAGAAGAAAACAATTCACGCCCGCCCACCACCAATTTTGTATGAATGTACATATTCTTTGTACCGTATTTTTACGGGCAAAAGACTCATCAAGACTGTATCAAAGGGCGCAGCACCAGTTGAGGGTGCTATTTCTGTAGGTTTCTCACTTTTCCCCTAATGAGGTTTTGTGAGTTTTTCCTTGCCCTCCTGGGGGTTAAGATCGGGGATGTCGATTGTGGCTATGTAAAGCCCTTTGAGACTGTCTGTGATTAAGGGCTATACAAATAAAATTGACTTGACTTGACTTGACTATTTAATATTTATACAGGGCGTGCCACACTACGAGGCGCATGTTAGCATGCTAGCTCACGCATGCTAGCACTCCTGCTGATCGCTGTTAGTAGCAGTACTTCAGCTCAGACCGATCCAAGATGTCATGGCAACACATCGAATTGACAACATCAGGGGAGCGATGTCACTGGTCACCACAATCCTAAGAGTCATGGTTTCAAATCAAAACCATATAAATCTCTGAACAGCATACAAGCAAACAATGTAACAAAGAAATACAATTAACACAAAACATGCATCTCTCATGCCATTTATATCACCAAAAGAAATTTAAAAAAACCACAAAACAGTACTGAGGCATTCTGGGAGATTAGCAGACTGAGGCATTCTGGGAATTTAGCCTCAGCCAATCACATGGCTGTTTAGAGAGATGTGAGTGGTGTGCTTTGGGCAGTGTGTTTTTTGGGGGGGTTTTTTTGCAGTCTGTTGCCTAAACCTGTGATGTTTCTTGCTTGCATTAACATGAATGATAAAACAGACTTCTTCAATACAACATTTATGTTCATAGCGGCTGGCTCTCCGCCCAAACGCGTTTCGAGTCAGACTTCTGTTAAAAGTCGAGAGTACATCGAAGCACTTATTACTCTATAATTCATTTTAGCAATTAGCACACTTAGCGCCTCCTCATTCGCCGACTCGTTTAGAGCGCTACTTGTAAGTGGGGTCGTTTATTTGTCATCGCCCAGCTCGTTGCTGCTGCTGTGCGCGGACTTAGATATAGATAAAGATAAAGATATAGTACAAATAAAGCTTATACCGCTGACGCTCAAGATAGCTTGGCGGCTAGTATTCAAGTAGCGGCGAAAGAAATTACTTCCAGGACAACGAGCGACAGGGCGACATTTTTTTTTTTTTTTTTTTACATCAGTACTGCGTGACCTACTGCGTGAACATGGGGCACAAAGCGCAGCTTTGACGATCTCAAATTTGCGTTGTCTGAGATTGCAATTTCGGTCGCAAAACCATACATCGTTCAGCCGTACTACAGCGGAAAAAATGTTTCCCAGAGTAACACGCGCCCCCCTCAGCATCACACTGCGCCGCCCCATGAGGCCGCGCCCCACAATTTGAGAACCACTGCACTAAGTGGTTCCATCTTAATGCTCCATTTTCCCCAACCACTGAAATGTACTTACTAAAAATAAATAAATAAATCTATCAAGCTACGGGTCATTACTTGAAAAACTCATAAATCAGGATTTTTGTAAGTCAAGGCACCACTGTTGAGTAAGATATTTCAGTATATTATTGCAATACTTCAGATAGCATTTCCCATGATTCCTAAAATAAACCGTCGCTTGATTACAAAATATTGTTAAAACCAGTGTTCCCCAACCACAGATTCTCAGCCCAGTACTGCTCTGTGGGGCATGCTGGACGGTACGGCACAGATGAAAGAAAAATAAAAACTTTCAGTGCATTTATTATTCGAGGCTGAAAACTATTTCATTTTGCAAAATTGACCGGTTTCTTTCTTTCTGTTCCATTCATCTATTATGGACTCTTGATTCATGTCAAGGTTGCATTATGATAATGTTAAACCCACTCTCCTGCAAAATATGCGGCGAGCATCATCACCAATCACCCTCAACCCCACACACCACAACACAACGCCCAAGTCCCAAAACCCACCCCCTCACGCCTTCAGGTCCCTCCGCAGCGGAAAAAAGTTTGGGTCACACTGGTTTCAACTATGAGTCTTTGCAAAAAAATAGTACCCACAATACCAGTTGACATAATGACATGCTATGATTATCAGATGTCAATGAGATTCATCAAGTGAAGTATTGAAAATAATTTTAAAAATTCAAGCTACACTTACTCTGCGTGCTTCCTGTTGGAACTTTGCAGCTTTCTTTGTGTCAGCCACCGCTCTTTCTACAAATCCCACTGATTGGTCCATGTTACTTTCAATTCTGTCAATCATGCCACCCTGAGAGATGGAATGCCCAGAAAATAATTGCAAATATGACACATATTCTCCAGATTACAGGACAAAGATATGTCATAATACTTTCAATTACATTCAGAATACTCCAATACTAAATATATTTAAAAAAAACACTACCAAAAAAAATTCTATATGATATTTACAGATTTTCACAGCTCACACTTTTCTTTGTCTGTGTTATTTATGATTAACAAGTCCTTCAGTAACCGCTCTAGATCAACGCATATCCAGCCAATGACCTGTCTCATTTAACAATGCGGAACGACCAACGGCAGCCCAATGAGCAATATTGTCAACCGTTATCCACTTAAAGCTTGCTTGCCCAACAAGTTTGAGGGGGACTCGAATGCGTCGTCTTTCTCCCTGCAATAAAAATTTAATTCTGCAAAATAATTGACATTTTTAATAAAAGTACTCATAACTTGATTACATCTTTTTAACTGTAATGGAATACAATTATTTTTTCATCTATTCTGAAAACGTAATGCCGATGCATGTATTCCATTATTCCTTTTGCCTGTTCCCTCATGACATGTTCCCAATACGGATGAGATGACCCCCCCCCCCCACACACACACACACACTGGTGCATTGTGGGTAAATAGTGAGCAGCAGCACTGTTCCATATGGTGATTGGGCAGAATAAAATTATGGAATTGAAACAAAGAGGGCATTCTCATCCAGGCATGTTTTTGCGCTAAACGTTTCCTCATCACTCTCCTCACTGTATTGTCTCTCTGTTGTTGATCAAAATGACAAGTAAATAATATGTTAAGTTAACAATACAATACAACTCTTATCTATATTGCGCATTTCACAACAGCTGGAGCTGTAACAATGCGCTTTCCATATGGTGTAATATAAATTAGCAGGAAATAAGCACACAAATTAAAAGAAACAATAGATACTAGAAGAACAGCAGAACAGGGCTTTATTCACTTAGGATATTCCAAATAGGATTTGAAAAAAAAAAAAACACAAAATTCATACGTAAAATATGTAGATAAAGTTTTTTGCTTAACATGAGTTTCCTTTCAAGAATGCAAATCTGTTTAAGTTGTGTTTGTTTGTCACATACCTGGTTCTCAACCAGCATAGCAATATCAACAAACATGTCATGGAGCTCTTTGATGCTGCTTTCCAACCTAATGATGTCTTTGTGACGGGCCTCAATCTCATTCAAGGCTTGCTGGTTTAAATTTGAATCCATAATCTGTGAAAAAGATCACATTGTTATCATGTGAAAAAAGAACATATTCTGTTTGCAAGCAATTCAGATACCTGGGAAGGGTGGTGTATTAACTGTTAACAAAATTGAAAATAATATTCTTGAACCTGCAACCATCCAAACGCCTCATCTAGTCACACGTTAGCACTGCAGTTTCAAGTCAGTTTCACTAATTTGTGTTTTTGTATTTTGGGAAACACCAAAAAAAGTGTGCCTCTATGAAAACATGTTTTGTGCGTACAAGAACGTGTTATGCGTGTTTAATACCCTCCATGCTACGCTAAAAATTGGTTTTACGATTCCGGCTACCATCCACTATGCGTACAAAACACAGATTCATGCTTGCGATGCAGGCGTGATAAACGTGCCACAATTATTAACCAATCAGGAGTTGTACTATGGCTAATTCTGATTGGATGATTGAGTCTCGTTGTTTCCAGTCCAATTAACTAAGAGGTATCAATAACGTTGTACCAAACAAAGACATTTGAAAAAATATATATTTTTGAATTATTACCAAAACAATGCAGAATGGCGGCACGGTGGACGACTGGTTAGCACGATGGCCTCACAGTGAGAGAGAGCATCGGGCGTGGGTTTGATCCCGGCTCCAGCCATCCTGTGTGGAGTTTGCATGTTCTCCCCGTGCTTGCGTGGGTTTCCTCCGGGTACTCCGGTTTCCTCCCACATTCCAAAAACATGCATTGTAGGCCGATTGAACACTCTAAATTGCCCCTAGGTATGAGTGTGAGCGTGGATGGTTGTTTGTCTTTGTGTGCCCTGCAATTGGCTGGCAACCAGTTCAGGGGGTCCCCCGCCTACTGCCCGAAGATAGCTGGGATAGGCTCCAGCACCCTCGCGACCCTAGTGAGGAGAAGCGGTACAGAAGATGGATGGATGGACAATGCAGAATACCCTCAAATATTGACTGTTTGAGGCTTCCCAGACGTCGTACATACTGCTGTAAAATACAATTGGGCAGTAAACAGTCAATCAGAATTAGCACTAGTGTCGGACTCCTAATTGTTTAAGAATTGCTAGCATGAATCTGTGTTTTGTATGCAAAGCATAGAGAAGCTGCAAGCGGAAAACCATTTTTGTGCGTAAGCGTGGATGGTATCGTACACGCAAAACACATTTTTGTACGCACAAAACATGATTTTGTACGCGGTATTTGACATTTTCCTTACATAATTGTGGCATCAATCTAACGCCATGAGAACCTTGCTAACTGTTGCATGAAGTCAGCTCATCTGCAGCGCCATCTTGAGACGAAACGTAGTTGTTAAGTTGGTAACAAAAGTAAATTGAATTCAGATCATCTCAAGATATGATGCAGAAGCCTCTTATGTGGTGTCTTTGCGCATAGCTAAAGCCAAGAAGCCATTCACTTTTGATGAAGATCCGATAACAGAGCTCTTCTATGATCAAAAGGAGGACATTGTTATTTTTATGTGGACCAATACAAAATGAAGTCTGAAAGGTTCTAAAGTTTAATAAATCAGACACTGATGCCATGTTTCAATTTTTTTGTTTCTTTTTTTTAACCCAAAAATGCTTTGTGCTTGTGCTGGTTCAGGAGTACTTGGTTGAAACACATATTTCACAGGGGGTACATCACTGAAAAAAGGTTAAGAACAACTGATCTACAATATTTCCCTGAATAATGTCATTTTCAGATACAACGCTACATTATCTGGAAATGTGAATGAGATTTTTGTTTATTTCCAAGTTTAGTAGTTGTGTGTGTGGGGCAGCACGGCGGCCCCACTGGTTAGCACGATGGCCTCACAGTGAGAGACAGCAGCGGTCGTGGGTTCGATCCCGGCTCCGGTCTTCCTTTGTGGAGATTGCATGTTCTCCCCGTGCCTGGGTTTCCTCCGGGTACTCCGGTTTCCTCCCACATTCCAAGAACATGCATTGCAGGTTGATTGGACACTCTAAATTGCCCCTAGGGTTGAATGTGAGCGCGGATGGTTGTTCGTCTCTGTGTGCCCTGCAATTGGCTGGCAACCAGTTCAGGGTGTCCCCCGCCTTCTGACCAAAGATAGCTGGGATAGGGTCCAGCACCCCACGCGACCCTAGTGAGGAGAAGCGGTACAGATAATGGATGGATGTAGTGGTTGTGTATATGTGTATATGAAAATCTCTTTGATCAAAATGGCGTACAGTGCGCTGGTGTTCTCAGTGGCCCTCATGATCTATCGGATTTTATTTCTTTTTCTGGTGATCTGTGCGTTGCTCCTGGGCTCACGGCTGGTGTATGATCGCTAGTCTCTGCTGGATCTATGGCGCAAAGTTGGTAATTCAGCTGCGTTCGAGCATAGTTGGAGTCAGACATTGCCCGGTGACATCCCTGCGGAAGTCTTCCGTGTGTATGAGCTCGCATCACGGCGGAAGCGCGCAGCGGCAAACATGGTGGCTTCGTCCCCTGCTTGATCCTGAACCCATGGATGTACTCCATGGTGGCGCGTTCGAGAGCCCTGCTTGCTACCAATCATCGGCTGTCCAGCTTCGGCTGTGCTGGCTTCCACGTGTCCTCTGACGCGGCATCGATCAACAACATCTGCAACAGCTTCCCAGAGCTCACCGGTCGAAGGAGCTACGCACACCTGCAACCCCCTCTAGGATCGCGTAGTTAAACACCTGGTCATTAATGAACAAAACGTTTATCCTAAAGGAGCTATTTCTACACAATGACTTTGATTTCTTCTGCCTGACGGAGACCTCGATGAGTGCAGGTGAGTGCAGTGCGATGCTGGAACTATTACCACCTGCGTGTTCTTATTTAGATGCTCCAAGAACGTCAGGTCGTGGTGGAGAAACGGCAACTAATTTCAAAAACAATTTTAAAATGTCAACAGTGTATATTGGCCACATCGATCATCAGCTTCGAGAGCATGATCTTTGAAGTTGGCAGGGCTGCTCTTGTGCTATCGACCTCCCAAAGCATGGTTAAATGAAAGTCCTCGTGCAGTTAAACAAGAATGCCGCAAAACTGAATGCAGGTGGAAAAAAATACAGGCTGCAGGTCTCGTATCAAACCCTAGACTACTGGCACAGTTATCGAAGCAAGGTGAAAGAGCCAAACAGGCAATACTTGTCCAGTCTAACTCAGGTAAATTGTCATTATCCGCAAACTCTATTTAATACTATCGATTGCACAGACTAGTCCCCTGAAACGTGTAATAGATTTTTGCAGTTTTTTTATGGACAAGGTTGCTTACAGCTCGGACTCTTGTTTCGAATGCTGCATTTGACCCCTCTGACACATTCCTTGTTCCGCAGTGTTAGATTCCTTTGAGGCGATCTCCTTGTCATCTTTAGAGCATATGGTTTGCCATATTAAGCCATCCGGCTCACCATATGACGCTGTCCCTCCTCTACTCTTTAAGGAAGTCCTCCCAAGTGTTGGCGAATCGGTTTTGGCCATTATCAACAGCAGTCTTTCTTGTGGTGTAGTCCCCCAACATTTTAAACATGCTGTGGTGCAACCCCTACTTAAGAAACCTGGCCTAGGAGTGTATGTGTTGTCAAATTTTTGGCCCATTTCCAAATTGCCTTTTATTTCTAAAATTTTGGGAAACGTGGTGCACATGCCGTTACAATCCTTCTTTGATGAACACAAAGTCATGGAGGTTTTCCAATCAGGTTTCAAGAAAATGGATAGCGAGAGTCAGCCCTGTTACGAATTTTGAATGATATTCTCCAGGCAAACGATACTGAAGACTGTGTATGTCTTGTCTTGTTAGATCTAACTGCAGCGTTTGACACTGTGGACCGGACCACAATATTCTTCTGGCTCGTTTACAGCACCAGGTGGCCATTAGTGGTAGCGCTCTAGAATGGTTTAAATCCTATTTGACTGGCAGAACCTTTTGTGCACGCCGAGGTTGCTCAGAGTCAGGCTCTGCCCCTCTGTCGTATGGTGTTCCACAAGGTTCCGTTCACTTGGTAGTGGCTATATGAATCCTAAAATCCTATAACGGATGCTCCAAAGAAGCAAGACTACGGAGAGCTCAAGTGCGATTCATAATAATGTTTCACAATATATTTATCTGTCTTGACCTCGGTGGCCACGGTAGGGATTCCAGAAGGACCTGCAGTCAATACACAATGTGACAAAAACTGTATAATACTTTTTAATTCTATGTAATTATTTTATTATTGTGTGTTTTTATACAATACAATATAAGAAGAGATATTTTTTCTTATGAACATAGATTATACTTACAAGATTATCTTGAGTTTTTTGTTGGGAGGTGGATTGGAACGGATTAATGGCATTTCCATTAATTTCAATGTGAGATGATTTTTCATTTCGAGGGTTTTGAGTTACAAGGGTGGCCATATAATGGATTAAACACTTGTCTCAAGGAACCATTTGACGTGCACACTAAGTATATTCACCCCAGCAGTGAAGACAGTTGAGTTGCCTCCCTCCAGCATCTCCTCGAGTTCTTCATCGGTTGTTGCTTTGCCAGCTGAAAATGTCATCATCACAGCATTAAGATGTGATCAGTATACTGACGCTTTAGGTGACACGAATCTTTTCTTCAAACCAAACTGTTATGTTATCTACAATATACAGAAAAAAATACTTACTGATCCCAAGCTGTCGGGCAATCCGTCCTTTACTCTTGTCTCTGAAGTCAACTTGAGCCTCATTGTATTTTGTCATTACTTCAACAAATTTCTTTGCCAGGATTGCATGCTGAGTAATTGAAATAACTTGTTAGCGTCTGTTTCAATGGAGAAAAATGATGATGCAATTGAAGAACTCATGATATGAACATCTTTAACTGTGTAGCAAGCAGTAGTCAACCGGATCTCGAATGAGCCACAAAGGAGTACATCCGTGCGTTCGGGATTGAGCATGGGACGGAAAGTGTTTTAGCTCCCGTTTTAGCTTCGTCACTGTTCTGCTGTTCTTCTGGTATCTATTGTATATGTGTTCATGGGTTTTGATTTGTTATAATTTCCTGCTAATTTGTATTACACCATATTGAAAGCGCTTTGTTACAGCTCCAACTGTTGTGAAATGTGCTACATAAATAAAGTTGTATTGTATTGTGTGAATTTTCAGACAATCAAATTAGTGGCACTATGGGTCTGATTTACTAAGATCCCAAATAGCAGATGCTAAATTCCATGTTTACTTTTGGATCATTCCATACCAAATTACCCAGTGGGTTTAACCAAGTGGATTTTGATTCTAAACTTTTTGTACTTGTTGATAGTGATGACACAACACTAAATGTCTAATTTTAGGTCAATCGGAGCAAGGGTTTGGAAGCTATGGCCACCGAATTTTAATTGGTTTGGCAACAAAGGACCTGGTCGCCTTCCCTCAAACCTTAATCATCTCAGGAACTACTCGTTCAATATTTGCAAAACAGGAATTTCTGGGGTTATTTGGCATGAATGACCGTTAAACCTCTAATCTCGTTGCACACTTGAGTACAATGACAATAAAGGGATTTCTAATCTAATCTAAACTGATTGCAGCTGCTGTTAGTGGATGTGTTGTACATGATCTAATAAGATTGCAATCGTTTGCTAAGATCCTAATTAACAGTCACTAAATTGCTTGTTCACTCACTCTTGGCAGATTGCAAACTGATAACAAGAGGTTTCAAAGTGGTGAGGAGCGTTTTGTTCTTTACTGACAATAGCTATGAAATGAACTATAAAGTGATTGAATTATTGTGTTACAGAAAAAAAATTGCACCGATAAGTTTGAGGAAGCCAGAAACAACATAACAGGTTTCGTTTAATATCTGTGAGATGTTTATATGATTGATTGACTGATTAATTCATCCAGAGTGTGTTGGAATTGGATGCATCTGCACCTGAAGTTGTTATAGTACACCAAAAAGGTGAATGGTATGCATGACTCCTTCATGTGTCTCCAGTCAGACATAAGATCATTCACTATTCTGCTGTTCTTCAGATATCTATTGTATATGTGTTTGTGTTCTAATTATGCGGTAATTTATATAACACCATATGGAAAGCGCTTTGTTACAGCTCCAGTTGTTGTTAAATGTACTATAGTAATAAAGTTGTATTGTATTGTATTCAAGAGAGCAAATATAGCATTGCGTAGTGTAGACAATATGTTGAGATATTTTTATGTTTGTCATTTCAAAAATGTTGACATGATGCAATGTCAATTAAATTCTTCATCAGGTTTGATTCTTCACCACTTTAACTATTTTGTTGAATCAGTCTATTTACATATATGCCTTCCAGAATGCACAAAAGGGACTGCACAGTAATGGGCATTCGGAAAACGCACTCTTGGGTGCACCAAGATGCTTAGTTCAACAATTTCCAAATATTTCCAAATATGTTGTGAGCAATCAAGTCTGTGCCTGTTTTTCTCATTTGCAACTCATGAGTAAATCAGGCCCAAATATTTATGTTTAAAAAAAAACATATACAGACTATCCCCATTAAAAATTATGCCATTACTTAAAAGGGTAAAGAAGGAGGGATTACATTAAGGAAATATGCAGTATTAATTTAATTAAATAATTGAAACACATGTTATTACTGCATTTGAAAATGTTAGTAACTGTATAATGTTACGCATGCAGGCAATGCTGCAGCACTCGTTTATTGTATAGTATCATAATAAGATCACCATGTTTTTCTCAAGATGCTGGATGTTTCTGACCTGAGATTTTCTTATCCTGAGGTCTGCAGATGCCCTTTCATCTTTGTTTGACTCAAGCTGGTGTTCGATGCCTGTTTGAATATTTGTGCATACTGTACATGAGTATACATACAAGCAACCAAAAAAACATTGTCTTGCTTTTTCAATTGTCAACAAGAACATCAACATGTTTCTGTTCGAATAGTTATTGTTTACATACAGTTGATATAAACATTCTCCACACCACTGTTCAAATGCCAGGTTTTGGATGATTTTTCTAATACATTTTAAGACCTCAGAACTATTGCCTGTATAAATCCATCTATCCACCCATTATCCAAACCGCTTAGTCTCACGAGGCTAGTGGGCATGCTGGAGCCTATCCCAGCCGTCTTTGGGCAGTAGGCGGGGTACACCCTAAATTGGTTGCCAGCCAGGGCACACACAGACAAACACACATTCACACCCATGGTCAATTCTGAGTGTTCAATTAACCTACAATGCATGTTTTTGGAATGTGGGAGGAAACTAAAGTACCCGGAAAAAACCCACACAGGAGAACGTGCAAACCCCACACTGGAAGGCCGGATTTGAACCTATGCCCTCTGAAAGTTTTTGAAAGTGGACGTAAAAAATAAATGGACAACAGAGTTAATAATAAGTGTGCTCACCCACTCTTATAACTGGGATGTGGCTGAACCAATCACCGTCAAAATCAAGTTAAATGGTAATCGTGAGACACCTGGCAGTCTTTAAAGTGCCTCTGATTAACCCCAAATAAATCTCAGCTGTTATAATACACTTTTTTCCTCTTTCTAATAGTAGCCTGAAGGCGTGTTAGGGTTGACCACTATTTTAAATTGTTCCTAATTCCCTGCACATTATCTATGGTCCCAGTTCCAGCTGATGAAAAATGGCCCCAAATTATGATACTTCCTCCACCATCTTCACTGAGATTTGGTGATGAGCAGTGCTCCGCTTGCGCCATACATATATTTTGAGTATACGGCCAAAACATTCCTTCTTTTTTTCAGCATATTTCGTTCTGATGTGTTTTTTCGCTATGAGATACAAGGCCTGTAATTTCCATCATTGGTTGTCGTAGTCTGTTTGTTGTTTTCGGTTTAGTATCTGTTTTCACGTTTTTCCTTGTGTTTGGTGTGTCTCTTCTTAAATGTGATTGTGTCCACCTGTGCTCGTCATTCCAACTCCCTAGTGTGAACCAATCAGCTCCCTCCAAGCCTTTGTGTTTTGTCCAGGTGTTCCTCGTTGTCTCGTTACTTTGTTTGTAGTTAGTTCCTGGTTTGCTTTCAGTTCTTGTCGGTTCATTCATATTTTGGTCCAAGACCAATTAGAGATTTATAGACCAGCAGTAAGATTTTAAAATCTATTCTTTGACTCACTGGAAACCAGTGGAGTGGTCTAGTGTTTGTATGGACTCAGAAAGCAGCATCTTGAATCAACTGCGGTCGCTTGACTAATTTTAAGAACTGAAAACTAATCTAGTGTACTGAAAATAAAAGCATGAAGAGGTTTTTCCATGTCTGGTTGATACAGAAAGCCCTTAATTCAAACTATGTTTTCAGATTGTAATAGGAAGATTTAGAAATGGCTTTTAACATTAGAACTGCCAAAGCAGGTCATATGACCGGGAAGGGAGGGTTGTGTTGGGGTATAAGTTATTGTTTTATTAACATGTATTAGCCCAAGGTGGAAGGTGTGTGAAAAGGCAGTGAGCCACCCCCGGGGCATTTGTTATACAAACTATATTGACCAGAGTTTAGCCTTCCTTGAAATTGTTAAATGTTCCCCCTGCCCGATCCAAGTCTCTGTCTCCCTGAAAGTCCTGTTTTTTCATATATATTGCTTGACTTCATTCACAAACATACAAAAATTAGATAACTGGTTATTCTGTTTGTCTTCAAGGATTTAATTGGCCTTGACCCAGCGTACCTCTTTGAGCTCCTCCACCCCTATGCACCTGCCCGCTGCCTCAGGTCTGTGGACCAAATGCTACTGAAGCTGCCGAAGACGAAGCACAGCCTCAGGGGGGATCGTGCCTTTTCTGTTGCTGGTCCTTCCCTATGGAATGCGCTTCCATTAAATGTTAGGCAAGACCTCTCTCTGTCCATTTTTAAAACCCGTCTTAAGACACATTTTTATTCTTAAGCTTTCGACTCAACTTGAGACTCTCACTGTTCTGCTGTTCTTCTGGTATCTATCGTAACTGTGTTTAATTTGTGTTCTTATTACCTGCTAATTTATATTGCACCACTTTGTTGCAGCTCTATGTGTTGTGAAATGCGCAATAAAAATAAAATTGTACTGCACTGTATTGAATATTTACGTATATTTATGTATGTATGTATTTATGTAGATAATGATGAGACAGACACACAAAGAAACACAAGGCTAAATATGAAACTAAAGTAAAAAACATAAATCAACAAAACAAGACCAGAAAACTTACTTCTGTAAGAAAGGGCATTAAAGTTGAAACATGACTGGGTCTTTCACCATGACAATGAGCCCAAACACACCACCCGGGTCATTAAGAGTGTGTCACGAGAAGCTTTTCAAGGTCTTTGATTGGCCTCGCCAGTCTCCAGATCACAACCCCATAGAAAATGTTTGGATAGAGTCGTAAGTCCATGTTGCCGGGCAACAGATCAACAACATCACTGCTCTAAAGGAGAACTGCATGGAGGAATGGGCCAAAATACCCGCAACAGTGTGAAACCATTGATCTAATTGCGAACAATGGGTAGATAAAGTATTGAGACTTTTGTTATTGACCAAATACTTATTTTTCCACCAAATACTTATTTTTCCACCATAATTTGCAATTAGTGCTTTAAAAATCATTCCATGTGATTTTCAGTTTTTTTCCCCTCTCTTTTTAAATGAGAGAACTTGCTCAATTGGTGATTGATAAAATCTCCCAAAAAAATGAAAAAATAAATAAAGGGATTAATAATAATAAGAATAGAAAATCCTTTATTAGTCCCACAATGGGGAAATTTCCAGTGTTACAGAAGCAAAGACATAGATCACACAGAGGCAGCGGCATAATGTAGCCGTTACTGTATAACATCAGCAGCAGATATTCAGAAAAAGCAAACCTATGCGAATATACACAGTATAAGCGTAGATACACAAATCCTCATATATATATATATATATATATAGACACACTTACATCCCACATCACATATAAGTGTAATCAAACACTCCTAATGTACAGAGGGGAAATAAATCAAAATGCTGCAGTGATGAAAAAAATACTGCAATGATAAAAAAGTACTGCAATGATAAAAAAAGAATACTCCAAGGAAAGAAGTACTGCAATGATAAGAATACTGCAATGTTAAACAAAAAACAGCATTGGTCAATATAAGTACACCATTGGATGAAAGTACAGTAGTAGTGTGTATGTATCCTAGGACTGCACAATGGCACTAATGCCCGCCCGTTTGTAGACTTGACCCAACGTTCTTGTTAAACAGTCTGACAACAACCAGCAGGAAGGAGCGGCGAAATCTCTCCTTTGCACAGCAAGGGGTAACAATCTATCACTGAAGGCGCTGTGGAGTGCTGTAAGGGTGTCATTTCAGGGGTGGGCTGGGTTGTCCAGCATTGATGACAATTTTGCTGTCATCCTCCTGCCCCCCACCGAGTCCACAGAGTCCAGGGAGCAGCCCAGGACAGAGATGGCCCTCCTCACCAGTTTGTCCAGTCATAAAAGTTCCTGAGGAGTGTCCCCTGAATACCAAAGGACCTCAGCCTCCTGAGTAGGAAGAGTCTCCTCTGACCCTTCCTAAAGAGAGCATCTGTGTTGTCGCTCCAGTCCAGTTTATTGTTCAGATGAACACCCAGATACTTGTAAGTTGAGACCTTCTCAACGTCTGTTCCCTGGATATTCACTGGTGGAGGTGGAGAATGCCGACGCCTGCAGAAATCCACCACCAGCTCTTTGGATTTCCCGGCGTTGAATTGGAGGCGGTTCTTTTGACACCAGTCCATAAACCCCTGAGTAAGTTCTCTGTACTCCCGATCGTCTCCGTCAGTGATGAGGCCGATAATTGCAGAGTCATCAGAGAACTTCTGCAGTTGACAGGTAGGTGTATTGTATTTGTAATCCGAGGTGTAGAGGGTCAACAGGAAGGGAGCCAGAACAGTTCCCTGTGGGGCCCCCGTGTTGCAGAGGAGCACGTCAGAGACACAGTCCTGTGTTCTCACGTACTGAGGCTGGTTTGTGAAGTAGTCGTGGATCCATGTAATGAGGTGGTGGGCCATTCCCGCCCGCTCCAGCTTGTCTCGCAATAGGGTGGGCTGGATGGTGCAAAGCACTGGAGAAATCAAAGAACATGATCCTCACAGTCCTCCTTGCCTTCTCCAGGTGGGAGAGTGAAGTGTGGAGCAGGTAGATGATGGCATCATCCACACTGATGCCAGGCTGGTTTGCGAATTGGAGTCGGTCCATTGAAGAGCTCACCAGGGGGCGCAGATTGTCGAGGACCAGTCTCTCCAGGGCCTTCATCAGATGAGACGTCAGCACCACTGGTCTGAAGTTGTTGAGCACCTTCGGATGGGGGGTCTTGGGAACCGGAAACCAGGCAGGATGTTTTCCACAGCAAGGGGACTCTGCACAGCTTCAGGCTCAGGTTGAACATGTGCTGGTCTGCACAGGATTTGAGGAGCTGGGAGCTAATCCCATCTGGACCCGCTGCCTTCCTCGCCTTCATCTTCCTCAGCTGGTTCTTCACCTGAGATGTTGTGAGGAACAAGGCTAACTTCTTGCCTAACCTCACTTGGGGCATGATTTCAGTCCCAAACTGGAGAAGGCACTACACCCTTTACGACAGAGGACCATGGTCTCAGATTTGCTGATTCTCATCCAAACCACTTCACATTCGACTGCAAACCGCTCCAGTGAGAATTGAAGATTGCCGCTTCATGAAGGCAACAGTAGCACATCATCTGCTGAAAGCAGAGACGTAATGATATAACAAAATTCCCTTTTGGAGGCCCTTCGCTCCCTACCCTTTCATACATAGCATGCCGTCTTCTCCGGTTTAGAACCCCCCACCTCTATTCATTTGGTTTAATCTCATTAGCGCAATACAACATCATCTAACTTCCTGTATTGTGGCCTTCACCATGATATTGTAAATGTGTTTTTATGTGTTTTAATTTGTGTTCTAATTAACTGCTAATTTACATGACGGCATATGGAAAGCTTTTTGTTACAGCTCTAGCTGTTGAGAAATGCGCTATATAAAAAAAAATTGTATCAACAAAATGACAAAGGTGCCCTGTTGGATGGTATGGAGCGACGCTCAAACTCCTCAGCAGTGGAGCTGTCTGTATCCATTCACACTGCTGATGAATATTTAATTCAGAAATGGCAGATTTGACCTAAATGTGATCATTATTTAAATGTGAGAAAAATATTTTGAAAATAACTGGGTTAAAATTGTCGATTACTTACAGTGGATTATATTTGTGTGTATATATATATATATATATATATATATATATTTTTTTTTTTTTTTTTTTACAGTTTTTCTTCATAAATATTTGGAGGCAGGCGAAAACCTTTACATTTTTATATAATGGGCAGACTTTATATTTAAAAATTTCCTTTCCTCATGACAACTTTACTATGTACATTTAAACACTCTGATTTTCTCCATTGTACAGTAATTGTTTTAAACTTTGTGAGAAACTTAGCAATGATAATGTGAGTACCGATATATCTGCTACTTACATATATCTTTCTCTCGGGTGAATGTTGTCTATCACTGTGAAAGTGTGTTTTACTACATACTTTACCACGCTCAGATTTTCACCATTATATAGTAATTAGTTTTAAACCTTGTGATAAACTAAGCAATGACTGATTCCCCTCTTATTCAGAACAAAATGACACAGGTGCCCTGTTTTATGGCATCGAGCGACACTAACACTTCTAAAGTTTTGTAATCAGGACAGAAAAAGATTCATTCATTGTCATTTCACAAAATTCTAGATTAAATAGCTGTTGGTTTTGATTGATGGTGTACTAATTAAGATCATAAGATTGACAAATTTAAATGTATTTGCTATGTTCAAGGGTTTTCCGACACCTTCTGAAAAGAGTCTATTCACCGCATTTTAGCTTCTACTGCTACTTACACATATCTCTCTCTCTGATGAATGTTATGTATTACCAAATCACACACCATCACACATTTGCCCAAAAACATTCTGATGACCCTCAAGACCTTTTGGAGAAATATTTAGTGGACTGTTGATTGAAAACTGAACTTTTTGGAGGGTGTGCAGCTTGTGACATCTGGCGTAAAAATGGCACACCATCTGATCAAAAGAACTGAACGCCAACAGTAAAGCATTGTGGTGGCTGTGCGATGGTCTGGGGCTGCTTTGCTCCCTCAGGACCAGAACAACTTGCTGTGAATGTCGGAAAAATTAATACTGCTGTTTGTAGAATTTAGAGAGGTCAGGGGCTCTCTTCGAGCAGTAGAACCATACGTCTCTTGTTTGTGACCCTACCCCTAAAGTTTATGGAGAATTGGGAGACGGCTTGTTTGTCATAAACGCGCATTTCAAGGGGAAAGGGACAAGACGAGACATAAGGGGTGCTAGTGGGTTTTTGCCTTACTGACACCAATGACACTGGGAGCCTGAATCCCAAGAGCTTGCATTATGGAGCATCAGTCCATTCATTATCTGTATTGTTTCTCTTCACATGGGTCGCGGTGGTGCTGGAGCCTTCCCCCTAATTTATATTATACCATATGGAAAGCGCTTTGTTACAGCTCCAGCTATTGTGAAATGCACAATATGAATAAAGTTGTATTGTATTGTATTATATCCCAGCTATCTTCAGGCAGCAGGCGGGGTACACCCTGAACTGGTTGCCAGCCAATCGCAGGGCACACATAGATGAACAACCATTTATGCACACACTCATCATACCTAGGGGCAATTTAGAGCATCCAATCAATGCATGTTATTGGAATGTGGGAAACCGGAGTACCTGGAGGAAACCCACGCAGGCATGGGGAGAACATGCATACTCCACACAGGAAGGCTGGAGCCAGAATCAATCCGATGACCTCTGCACTGTGAGGCCTTCGTGGTAACCAGTCGGCCACCATGCCGCCCTGGAGCATTAATGTTATGGAGAATGTTTGGGAACGTAGCAGCTCTTTAGTCAGTATTTGGTTCAGCACACTACATGTCGTATTATGTTTTTGTCTGCTCCTGCTCTCTGTCTCTCGATCACGCTCATATTCTCCCTCTCTCTACGTTTATCTCTCCTTCTACCTGTCCTTGTCTCTGTCTTTCCCGCTCTGTCATTGGCTCTCTGAGCATTAAGGTCTACCCAAGGTTTTTGTCTTCATAAAGGAAGTTTTGCCTGTGCTTGCTCCTGTGGTTCAATTTGGCTTCTATCTTTCCTTGCAGGTATTCCTTGCTATAAATATAAAGTGCTTTGAGATATTTTTCCATCATCTGGTGCTATTTAGAAAAAAAATAATTCAAATTCAATATCAACTCCAGTTTTCTCCCACATTCCAAAGACATGCTTGGTTGGTGAATGGAGCACTCTCAATTTGTCAGGTTCTGTCAGGTTTTGGTTGAGGTGGAGGAGGGAATGCAGGGAAGCGGGGCAGGAGTAACTTAAAGGGGTTTAATGTAAAGAAAGCAAAAAATGGCAAAAAAGGTACTCGGACAAATTAAAATGTCAAAGTACTGCAGTACAACAACAGTTGTGCAAATGATGCAGATAATTGTTGCACGAATTGCGCTAATGTGATTAAACCAAATGTATACAAGTGGAGGGTACTAAACCACAGAAGAAGGTGGATCTTGTATCGGAGGGGAGGGAGCAAAGTGCCTCCAAAACAGGTCTGGACTTGTTTCTTTCAGGGTGATAAGTAAGTTTCGTATGGCTACACCTCTATTCATAGAGGTGTGGGTCCGGGAGCGAAACCGAGTTTCGGTTCGGACGCCGGGTTTTTGGATCATTCTTGGTTTCCCCGTATGGGTACTCTGCCACCGCACGACGACAACGAGATGATCCGGCGCGGCGGCCCTGAACTTTTGCCAGCCAGTCACAGGGTAGACATAGACGCCGTCACTGAGTGGGAACCGAACCCACGCTGCCCGCACACAACTCGGGCGAGTGTACCACTACACCATCAGTGGCTTGGCCTTCAGGGTGATGTAACCCGGAAGTATGATGTTGGTTATCAAATATGGGTAGTGGGGTGGGATTGGAAGGATGATGTCAATCCGAAACATGTCTGGAGTTGTCCCTTGAGGGGAGGGAGAGAAGAGTCTCAAAAACAGGTCTGAACTTGCTCTTTTCAAAGTGACGTTACCGAGATGTATGATGTCATCAAATATCTGAATATGGGCATGGGGATGGAACCGGAAGTCTGACGTCAATCCAAACATGTCTGGACTTGTTCCACCCAGGAATGATGTCTCGCGGTTGTGACTTCATCGGATGTCCATTTATGGGAATCAGGCAGGAGTCGAAAGTTTGACGTCACCCGGAAGTGACGCCACCGGATGCATAAATTTGGGTAGGGGAGGGGTCGGAAGTATAACGTCACACACATGGCCAGCGTGGCGTGGTTATGGCAGAAGTAGAAGTATGATGTGACTCGGAAGTGATGTCACTGGGTGATCATATATGGGTATGGGGCGTGGTTAGGACGGAACTGGAAGTATGACATAACCCGAAAATGACGTAACTTAATGCCCAAATATTTGCAAAGAAGCATGGTTAGGGTGGGACCAGAAGTGGCATCACAATTGGTGGGCCTTAGGGCGGGACTTCCTCTGACGTCACACCTGTCAAAAATTTTACGAAAACTGTACTTTATTTTCTCTCGTGTACACACACGCACGCACACCCCCGCACACGCACTCACACTCAGGTACACACATACACATTCCCAGCAAAAGGTATAGACACATCTGGGAGTAAAAATTTTAATTCCCCTACAGTCACTCTTAAGATTAAAAAAAATATATGTATCAAAAACTCTCATCATATGTATTTTTATCACCCGATAATAAAATACCCTGTTAAATTTAAAATGAGACTATCATTAAGAGCAAAGTAGAAAAGAGGAAATTCTGATTTGTAAGAATCCTTGAATTGTAGCAACATCTTAGAATGTAGATACAAGGTAATGTACTGACTCTTGAGTTTGTTTCTTGCATTGTTGGCAGACTTCTTAATCTCATTGGTGATTGCTTCAAGATCATCCTGTGTTTCTAAATATAGAAATAGGGGTAGGGGAAGAGAACTATCAATATGAGAGACAATGCAATATACCATGAGTACAAAAGTACTAGAAGGATACAAACATACACAATTGCAGAGAAATGGTTGTGAATTTGAACATATGTGTGCGCGCGTGTACGTGCGTGTGTGTGTGTATGATTATGAAACTAAAGGTAATTTACTGTGGTCAGATGAGGGGGAGGACAAGATGGCGGAGTAGAGTTTTTTTATTTCTGTTACACTTTCATCAATCTTTTCAATGCTGGAGCGGATGTCCTCAATCTAAAATATAACCACATACAGCCCATTAAAAAAAAAAATAGAACATGGATGGAATTGACATGGATTGAAGACGATGTAGACATATACTACCTGGGCAAAAAAATCTTCCATGAAAGCCTCATTCTCCACAGCAACCTCAATGTCAGTACCTCCAACATCACACGTCTGTTTAAACCACATAGGACTTTATTAATTAAGGGATTCAGACTGCATGAGACCAAAAGAAAAAAGAAGACTTATACAATAATTTGCATGAGCCATCTACTTCTTTTTAGAATATTTTTACCAGTAATCTACTTCATTTGCATACTTGAAATGTATTTAGACGATGAGCCATAATTTGACAAACACAGAATCATATTCAGGCCAGCACTTCTTCTGAACATATAGTGTTGAAGAAAGCTTCAAGGCATCTTATAAAATGAATTAGGTCATATTCATATTGACTTTGAAAAAGCTGTTTTTGACCTAAGGTACATTTGTGAAGTTTTCTTCTTGGTCAGACCTCATAATAATGCAAGATATTAGTTGATGAGTAAACAGGATGTATGGAATAGATCATATCAGTGTGATGTTGAGATGGCCTGGTTATCTTGAATCATGTTTACTTGACAGATCTCAGACATGACAATGGCATTTTAATTCATCAACAGTATTTTATACAGATTATTCGAACAACACAAAGTTGTTGTTTTTTTTTTTTCACAAAAGGGTAAACCATAGGGTAGAATCATTAGAATTCTGCCTACCTCCTTGAGTTGAGCCAATCTGTCCTTCATCATGAGAAATATGTAGCTAACTTTATGTAAATACGTAAGAATATTCTTGAAAAAAAAACAGCAGAATCCCGTTTTATTTCTGGCTGAAAATCAAATTGAAGTAACGATAAATGGTGAAAAATAAGAAAATACTTGACTAAAATCTGTTAAAATGGAGAAGAAATGCAATTAATTCTGCAAATGTGAGGTATAACAAACAAAAAACAAATTCTAACAAATAAATACATGAGAACAGATATTAGTGATTTGTTGAGCGCACCTCTCTCATGAGACAACGCTGTCAACCTAACCTGAGGTTTCGATAAGCCTCTCTCCTCTAAGAACAGATTAGAGTAGTAGTTCAGGATGCAAACCTGTCCCTCCCCCACATGTTCCAAGTTCAGCCTTACAGGCTTTAGATTCCCACAGTGGGGAATTATGCCACTTACAACTTCCGTGGTTTAAGCTGTATACCGCATCCACGCACACACACTGACACACATACACTTGCACACACATACATGATAGATAGATAACTAGATAGACAGACAGATAGATAGATAGATGTGTGCCCCGCAACTGGCTGGCGACTAGTTCCGTGTGTCGTCCGCCTAAAGCCTGATATCAGTTGGGATAGACTCCAGTACATCCAGTACAGCTTAGTAGAAAATAGCCGCTACAGAAAAGCCCCAACTCGTTGATAAAACGGGGGCCCGAAGTACGGTGTGGAGGTACTTTGGGTTCAAATTGAGTGGCAAAGGCGAGCCAATAAAACAGAAGCACTGCAATTCATGTGGTGCTACAAAGTCAGCCTTGCAAAGGGAAGCAAAACATCAAACTTGTCGAAACATTTGAAGGACAACCAAGCGTGTTTGTTTCGTGACAAGAACGACAGGTGATAATGTTGTTCGCCAGTTCACTACACTGTAATGTCAATGAAAGAAGTACAAAGCTCCTCCCAGCCCAGTAGTAAACCTTCACTAACCGACTCACAGAGAGCTAAATATTCATGGGTGAAATTAACCTGTTTTATTCATCAAATGCGAGTCAATTTTGTAGTTGTTTAGTAAGTCATTTCGACCAGTGGTCAAAAATATACATATATATAACTAGTGAGGAGGGCCAGAAACTAGTGAGGAAGGCCAGCTCTGTCCTGGGCTGCTCCCTGGACTCTGTGGACTCAGTGGGGGGCAGGAGGATGACGGCAAAACTGTCCTCAATGCTGGACAACCCAGCCCACCCACTCAATGACACTCTGAGAACACTCCACAGCTCCTTCAGTGATAGACTGTTACACACTCGCTGTACCAAAGAGAGATTTTGCCGCTCCTTCCTGCCGACTGCTGTCAGACTTTTTAACAAGAACATTGGGTCAGGCCTACAAACGGGAGGGCATTAGTGCAATTGTGCAGTCCTAGGATGCTATATACACTACTACTGTACTTTCAGCCAATGGTGTACTTAAATATTGACCAATGATGTATTTTCTTTACCATTACAGTATTTTTATTAGAGTACTACTATCACTGCAGTATTTCTACCATTGCAGGACGTTCACTATTACAGTACTTTTATCATTGCAGTACTTTTATCATTGCAGTATTTCCTATCATTGCTGTACTTTTACTATTACAGTACTTTTATCATTGCAGTATTTTTCTATCGTTGCAGTACTTTTACTATTACAGTACTTTTACCATTGCAGTATATTTGATCATTTCAGTACTCTTACCATTACAGTACTTTTATCATTGCAATATTTTTATCATTGCAGTATTTTCAATCATTCAAGTAGTTTTTATCATTACAGCGTTTCCCCCTCTGTATAATGGACAAGCATTAGGAGTGTTTCCTTACACTTATATACGTTTATACTGTGTATATTTGCATGCTTTTTATGAATGTCTGCTGCTAATGTTATACATTAACGGCTACATTACGCCGCCGACTCTGTGTGATCTATATCTTTGCTGCTGTAACACCTCAAATTTCCCCATGGTGGGACTAATAAAGGATATCTTTATCTTTATATATATATATATATATATATATATATATACATATATAGTATTATATTTTTACTAATGCTGTCAAGTCATTATTTTTTTTAACTAATTAATCACAAAACATTTCATGATCAATCATGATTAATCACATTTTTTAACTACTATTTTTTGCGAAGCTTATAACAGATATTTACTTGAATAATATCTCACCAAATATGAAGTATATTCAATTCAATAACTGTTCTAATAGCTTTCTTGGATTCTTGAATACGATCTAAATGGAGACATCTTTGCAGACATTTATTTTCTAAACATTTTTCAAAACTGCTCACAAGCGCCACACAGTGTTGGTTTGGAAGGCCCAGTGGTAACTGTTTTGTTCTGAGATGTGCTAAAGACAGCTAATATGGCACAATATTTGCAAAGAATGCAAATTATTTTTTAAGTAAATCAAACTGAGTTAAATGAGTTAAAATATTTAACTGAGTTAATTTTTGGGGGATTAATTAACTGAGTTAATGCTTCAATTTCGACAGCCCTAATTTTTACATTTCTTGTATTTGTCAGGATCGCGGGGTCGGCGAGGAGGGGCAGGACCCAAGATGCGAGGAAGCGGGGAAAAGGGTAACTTAAAGGGAATTTATTAAATGAATCAAACAAGGACAAACAACGTGGCTGGGTGCAAAATAACAAAGGAAAACTTAACGTGACTAATGTCAGGTTTAAAAGGTCCTGACGCCTTCATTAGACTGAATTAAATGCAGAGAACCAGAGGAATAACCAGGGAAGGTTTTGTCTTTTCTCCATCGCGATGGGAGGAGAAGCCAGGAAGTGAAGTAGACGTCTTGCCAGTTCACTCTCCCGCACTCTCACTGGCTTCTTCGCCCATCCCTCTGGACTTTATTCAGAGAAAAACGAAACTTATGGAAAGTGAAACTTAAACAAGCGTGTGGGTGTGCGCTTGTGTGCTGAAGCAATGATGTGCGTGTCTGTGAGTGTGTGTGTAATTATCATTGTTACAAATAGTGTATAAAAAACATGATTAAAAATACACAAACTATTTACATACTCTCACATTTCCCCCCTGTTTGTCGGATTTAAATCATGTCCATACGGCTTTAAGATGAGTCATCAGGGAATAAAACATAAAAATACATTTCAATGTGCCTAGTGAAAAATAACAAAACTGTCTCCACGCAGAGCTTGTCTCTGGGGGACTCGATGCAGGCCCCTTGCCTCGCTGTAGGAGGAGACAGCCGTCTTTACCTCCCGGATCTTCGTGTGTGGGGCTTGGGCGACAAGTCCATATTCTTTTTGCGTTTCAGTGTCCAGTTCGAGTTCGTCATTGTCCAGTTCGAGTTTGTCATACTCAACATCAATCAGATTGTAATGTTACTTTTGGGCAACAAACATGCAGTTAATCATCATTTTTGTCATAAAAATAATGCAACATGAACAGACTACACATAACAAAAAATGAAAACCATAATTATCCCGATATATATTGTGTCTTTCAAATTCTTCATAGTGGTCATAACATTAATAATTGTTTCATTTTTAAAACTTTAAATGCAATTATGTTCTTCAATCAAGGCTTTATGTACGTCATTAATTTCCAAACCATATCTAATCTTTTTATTCTGCGGCTTCAACATTCGTATCTGTGGCTGGTGGTGTGGTTCTGATGTGCGTGTGGTCCGAGATTGTGACTCGGGGAGGGATTCGCGTTGCTAGGCCTTTAGCTGGAAACCGGTGAAGCTTGTATTGCAACTGGTGGATCCAGCTGCCACGCCCCGCGACCTTTGCAGCGTCGGGGTCACCGCCATCATCTGGCGAGGGCCATCTCAGCATTCACTTCCCTCCAACGGAGTCGTTTCAACACCTTGAAGAAGAGTTGGTCTCCCACACGGACGTGAATTCTCTGTGAATCAGAAAAACACTTGACCAGTATTTGCGTCTTTTGCATCTTTTTCGGTCAAACATGTTTTTTGTTGGTGGTTCTGATGAACCTGAGAGTCTATCGGGGATAGTGTCCTTCCTTCGGCTGGCATTGTCCTCATTGCTGTGATTGAAACACAGTCTGGCCATTGTCTCTTTTTTTTTTTTTTCCATTAGTGCGTTCCACAAGTCCTGCAGACTGTATGCATAGTGACGCTTTGAGTCCATTTTTTAACAACTGTCCCACTTGTTACAACATCATTCACAAAATGCATCATTTTCACTTCAAATCACTTCTTGAAATTCCAAATGTCAGGATAATTTGATTACACAACACTTTTCCCAATCGTTTTTAGCATCAGCATGTGTTGTTGGAAACAACTTGATCCATTTTGAAAACATATCAATCATAGTCAAACAATATTGCAACCCAAACAAATAACAGTGTCCAAAAAATTTTTTTTTTTGTTGAAAAGTCTGTATGTGGGAACAATTTCATATCATACTTCCTCCCTGTTGAGGCACGACGTCTGCTCGTGTCTCACTCAATGTTTGCATCATTGTCCACCCAATGTGCATGTTCAATTAGTGGTGCCTTTTTCCCTGGCCTGAGATCAACTTGTCAAGTTGATTTACGGTGTGTGTGTGGGGGTGTGTGTATGTGGGGGTGTGTATGTGTGTGTGTGTGTGCTTTCATTAAACCTCTTGTGCTATGTTGACTCTGGGGTTATGGCTTGGCTCCAGCCTTTATTCATTCGTAATCGTGTCAGTTTCTGTTCAGAAATTTTTTTTTATTTACAAATACTTACTTAGACGTGCTTTATGCGCAACTTTTCTTTTATCTTTTGTGATTTTTAAAGCGCCCGTTCGCCCAAAATCAACAGAACACAAGAACATTTTATCTTGACTGTGAGTTCACATTGTAACCATACAGCTCATACAAGATGGGAAACTCCAAATTTTAATTAGCTCACAACCGCCTACGCTCTTCCTGCTTATCCTAACAATTTCTCTCTTTTACAAGTTATCTGTTGGTATCACACTACTAATACTCCCATCGCATAAAAGTCAGCGTGATTTCTTCTTACAACCTTGGTTCTCAGACACTTTCTTATCAGTCTGGAAGGTGCACCTGGTCTTCATGTCTTTACACGTCTTAACTCCTCCAGTCGGGAGGAAAAAATGTCAAAAAGTCAAGTCATGGGTTTGATGAAAATTTGGACGGCTCCACAGTCGTGTGGCGCCTTCTAAATGGTGCGTGGAAAAAGAATGACGCTGGGCTTAAATGCATCGCACCTTATTAATGTAATGTTACAATTAAATCGCCGTGCAATGTGAATGTCGTGTGATGGAATGTCATTTTTTCATTCCTTAAAGCAGCAGTGAAAGCCCTTGATCACACTCTTAAGTGGTTCTCTGCCACGAAATCCAAATTGTTGTGACTAATATGCAAATGGATTCACTTTCCTGTGTTTCTGCAGCAACACAAGTCCATGAAGCCATTTTTTGCAGTCACTGTTTGCCCAAATGGCTTATAATAATAATTTGGTAGTGCATTAAGATGCTTTATAAATACAATCTTGCAGTGTATCTCCACAAGTTCCAACATACACAACCCATTTTATGGCCATGATACTATTGTTTTAAACTCACCCTAAGCCTGTTGGGCTCTTTCTCTGCCGCATAAATTACAGCCCTGAGAGACTTTGGGCTCCAACTTTATCTATGAAAGGTCAGGGACTTAATGGAGGTCATGAAAGTCCCAAGGAAGGTGTTTACACAAAAGTGGTCTGGCAAAGATTTATTACTATTTTTCTTCCCGCTTATCACTGACAATGCGTCCTTTTAAAGTTTTGACTCTTGTTTAAATTCGCCCTTGCCTATTGATTCTGATATTAAAGTCCAATTGTCAGTGTATCACGGCCTAATAAGCAAAACGCATGTTGATGTAGAAGTCCTTCTACACACACTTTTTATGTTAGTTTTTTTTTTCTTTTGCCATGTGATCCTCTGTTGCTTCTCTCTTCGTCCTGAAAAGGTATTGTTTATCACAAGACTCTCTGCTTCCTTCTTTTTTTTAAATGTTTTCTCTTTTTCTTCCTTCTGCTCAACACGTTCAAGCTTTTTGTGCATAATTTAGAATCTTCTTTTCCATTTTACAAGTTGGCCAATTTAAATTAGGTTGTTTTATTTGAAAAGCCTGTAATTCTCTTTTTCCTTTTTCACATAATCACAAATTTCTTATCACAAAATGAACATGTTAATTCTACTTCAAAGTGGACAAGTACACATCAATGTTATTTGCAATTTCTAATTTCTTCTCTGCTTTAATGAAAATTATAGCCCTTGCCAAATTTTTCCTGTATCATTTATATTTCTGCATTTCATTGCATCTCTGGCCTACTTTAATATAAACATCATCAACTGGAATATGAAATCTAAAATATGTATTTCTTCAATTCACCAAAAAGCAAAATCTAATTTCTATCCTCCTCCTCACAGGAGCCTCTCCACAGTCTGCTCCTAATTTCCAAATTCACTGTAGTTTTTCCACAACCACTCAAACCTACCAATGTCTCGGATCAAAATTTAAAAAATCAGGAAACACCTATGTTTTTGCAAAAATTCCTCATGTTCACTTTCAAAAGCTTCATCCAATTGTTAAAATTTCATAACACCTACTTCTCCCTTTCTGAAGGAGACGCAAGTATACAATTAAATAAAGACCATCATCAAAATGATATATCTTGTCTATTGAATCATGTAAATATAAATTGTCTCATCACTAAACTTTTTCTGTAAATTAATCACATCCCCACAACTTGGGCTCTCATTATTCTGTAAAAATAAAACTAATTTCAATTCATGCAACCAACTCAGTGTCCTTCTGGGTCCCTCAACCACACAGGTTCTAATTCTGTTACTCTGTTCCATTTTTCCACTTGCAAATCTGACTATGGCCCCTTTCTCACTTGCCCTATCATTTGAAATTGATTTATTATAAGCAATCCTATCTGCACCAATGTCACATAAAAAAGGGTAATTGGTGTCCCATTACCAATACGGTTATTTCAGCTCAATCATTTAATCAAAAGCCAATATCTTTTGTAATTAGGAGAACCTCTTCATTTAAAAACTCATCTGTTCTTTAATCTTTCTATCCTAGTCATGCTGAAGGCTGCTTCTTCTCAAGGCAATTTCTTGCTATCTGGCCTTCTTTTAGTGTGGTCTTCCTGTGTGGTTGACGGCAGTTTCTGGCAAAGTGTCCTGATCTGCCACAATTGTAACAAATATCATCTCCGGTGGGAAGGCGTCCTTGTCTCAGCCTCTTCCACCTTGATAAAAGACTTTCTGACCTTTATTTTGATAAAAAATGTCTATAGACCTCTGTTTCTTTTTATTTTCTATCTTCTCAGCATGGAGGGCGTGATTTACATACTCCTCCAGGGTACCTGTTGGCAGGCAAATGTAATGTTTATTTACCCACTTATGAATTTCCTCTCTTGATCCTGCATGTAAAGCATTCTTCAACTGCTGTTGAAATGCCCCATCCACATCACCATCTTCCTGCAGCCCGCTGTGGTTTTAAAACACAGCTGTCATTCTCACTTTGTATTGCCCAAATGTCTCATCTTTTCTGTTTCTTGTCACCCTCTTCTCTTTTTAAGGCTACCCTCATCCAATATTCTGTTTCCTCAAAGCCATTTTTCTTCATCTTTTTATGGTCTTTCTTTGTCTTTGCTATGATTGATTTCTGCAATGCGGCTATTTTTCGTGTTTTTAACTGACCATTAAAACCATGTTCAGCTTTCCATGAGTCTAAATACTGAATTTTATCAGGATCCTGTTTTTCGATGAACTTCCTTATCTTCACTCATCTTTTTAAACCAGCCTAGGCGTCTGGGTTCAATTTCTTTATTTTTCAGAAAACGCACATCAGGCTATTTCTCTCTTTTCTTTTAAGCCTATCCCGTTGTATAAGTTATTTTATTTAATTTCAAATTTAAATGAATTTATCTCCTCAAATCATCTTCTTTATTAATTTCTTTTGTAAATTTGGGAATTATTTTTCTCAATAAGATCTCGTCACTCATAAGTAGCCTTTTGTTGGTTACTAATCCTTGATTCCATTTTATCTCTACTTCATCAATCCTTTTAGCATAATTACAACCACTTTTATCACTCTCCCTGGCATTTAGACACACAGGCAGACACACAGACATATACACGGGCCCACAAAACGACACACACAGTTCAACACTGAACAACTACAAACAACAATAACATGTTAGTAATAACAGCAACACAATCCATCTTTATCTTTGGCCAATAATAAGTCCTTTAATTCAACTAATATCTCTCATAATTATGCATGTGCAGCCCTATAGGGCCAATGCAGCCTCTGCCACAAATGCACACTGCCACTTATACACGCAACACATTGAGGTGAGCGCTTTTTTGGTTTATCTATCTTTTATTGGGGGTTTTTGTCTTATCGATGCAGTTCTGTCTGATCTAGTTCTCATTCTATGTGGCATTACCTGATAATGTGGGTGGTGGGGGTAATTCAGGATGCAGGGGGCAGTTGCAACCCCCCCCCTTTCTTTACCTTCTTCAACAACACTCTCTGTCATCCTCAAATACTATTCCTGTTTATAACCCTTATTGCATTATACGGGATAAAATACCAAATGGTATTTGTAATCCCCAATCACACCATTCACTCACTTTGCATACAGCAAAATGATCATTCCACATCTGGTGTTGTGTGTGCGGGTTTTTTTTTTTTTTTTTCTTCAGCTTCTTTTGCTGTTGTCTGGTCAGCTACTTCTCCAAACCCACACACACACACGCACGCACGCACGCTCACGCACGTACACTCTTTCTCAAACCCCCACCTTTTTTTTTTCTCTTTGTCCTCATACACACACACACACACAGCTGCGCAGCTACAAAGAATATTCAAATAAAAATAATAAAAACCACCTAAAATAATGCCTTATTATTCCCTAAATTTTAGATGTGAAATTGTGAGTAGACCTCTAAGTCGTCGATAATTTCCAGCCTCCCGAGAAGTCCAGCTTCCCTTCAGCGCTATTCATCGACACCGAGGAACTTTTAATCGATGCTACCGTGATGTCGGTTTGAACGAGTTACGACCTAATTTCTTCTTTTTGTAACTCCCTAAACAACACGATCGTGGTTTAGACGTACCTCAGGACGTTCTTTTATGCTATCGTGCCCTCCGTAGGGGAGATCCAGTCTCCCGAGAAACCCAGTTTCTCTTCAGCGCAATGAGTTATGACCTAATTATTTTTCTATAACTCCTTAGACGAGCACGATCCAGTTTCTTTTCTTTTCGACCGAACTACTGCAAAACGGCCGGCGCGCCCTTCCTTACTCACATAAATCACCCCTTACGAATTGTGTTAATATTTTAAATTTTAAAATGGTGGCACAAAATAATTTGAAAGACAATACCTGGCTTCCTCCGGATCCGCCTGGTCCGACAGGGAACCGACATCCGGGCGGACGGCCGCGCCGCAGCTCAGGGACCCGCTTTCAAATGCTGAAGCGCTGACGTCAGATTCGTTGGCCCCCGAAATATCCAGCGACGTTCGCCCGTCCGGGTGTGGCTCCCGGGTTTCGGCACCAATAAATGTCAGGTTTAAAAGGTCCTGACGCCTTCATGAGACTGAATTAAATGCAGAGAACCAGAGGAATAACCAGGGAAGGTTTTGTCTTTTCTCCATCGCGATGGGAGGAGAAGCCAGGAAGTGAAGTAGACGTCTTGCCAGTTCACTCTCCCGCACTCTCACTGGCTTCTTCGCCCATCCCTCTGGACTTTATTCAGAGAAAAACGAAACTTATGGAAAGTGAAACTTAAACAAGCGTGTGGGTGTGCGCATGTGTGCTGAAGCAATGATGTGCGTGTCTGTGAGTGTGTGTGTAATTATCATTGTTACAAATAGTGTATAAAAAACATGATTAAAAATACACAAACTATTTACATACTCTCACACTAAACTGGACAAAGGAACGATGAACAAAGACAGTGACAGAAACTAGGGGACAAGGACGAGCGCGAGAACAAGAGCATGAACGGGATCAGCGCGCGGTCGTGACAGTCCGTAACGGAGCGGCGATGTCGGGAATGAAGGGCATGGCGGGAGAAATGCACCGACGATGGGTTATCGGAGTGAGGTGTTTAAATAGTCCAGTCATTAGGGGCGCAGATGGGAATCAGGTGTGTGAGGCTAATGGGCAACAGGTGCGTGGCTGGTGGGGAACGAGTGCTGAAGGGAACGCCCCACTCAGCTGACCAAATAAACAAAAGAGCACATGGCAGGAAGGTGAAGAAAATAACAAAAACACTGACATGACCGACACGGATTATGACAGTATTGAAGCTTTGAATAAAATATTGTGAAGAGAAGACACATGATGCGACTGCGATGATTGAAAAACAATTTAGACCGACCACCATATGAAAAAGTAATCGTAACAAATGACTGGTAAAAAAATAAAGAAACAAATAATGTTTCTCTAGTAGAAATTTACATCAACAAGAAAGAGAGTTTTAACCCTCGGACATGGTTATAACACACCAATGTATTTAAAAAAATTTAATTACATTCTTAAAATATTTAAATAACCAATTAACGGATAAAGGCGATGCATTATATAAATAACAGATGTTTTATTGACTATTTTTGCAAATCATTTTATTAGCCTACAATATCTAATCAATATATATATATATATATATATATATATATATATACATACAGTGAAACCCCGCTACTTCGCGGTTCACCTTTCGCGGGTTCAGTGCTTCGCGGGTCTAAAAAATATTCGGGGGCATTGTAGTTTCGCCGAGCGGCACAAGGGGGCGCTGAAGCGGTTTGACGGCCGGCGTGCGCCGAAGAGGAGAGTGGACGAAGAAGAGAGTGGACGAAGCAGAGCAGGTTCCCCCGGACATGATTGGTGGCGACGTTTCGCGCGGTTCGGACCGTATCAGAGCTCCGGCCGGCGTGCGTGGCAGTTAAACCGTAGAGGAGCACCTTCCCCGGGCACGGGCGGTGCCAAGCGGCCCCTAAGTTTAACCGAATGGAAGCTCCGGAGGAGGAGGGCATGCTCGCGTCACAGTAAGCCGAAGAGGAGCACCTTCCCCGGGCACGGGCGGTTCCAAGCGGCCCCTAAGTTTAACCGAATGGAAGCTCCGGAGGAGGAGGACATGCTCGCGTCACAGTAAGCCGAAGAGGAGCACCTTCCCCGGGCACGGGCGGTTCCAGGCGGCCCCTATGTTTAACCGAATGGAAGCTCCGGAGGAGGAGGGCATGCTCGCGTCACACTAAGCCGAAGAGGAGCACCTTCCCCGGGCACGGGCGGTGCCAAACGGCCCCAAGTTTAACCGAATGGGAGCTGCCGAGGAGGAGGGCATGCTCGCGTCACAGTAAGCCGAAGAGGAGCACCTTCCCCGGGCACGGGCGGAGCGCGAGGCTGTCAGTTATGAATGAATAAATAAATAAATGAAGAATGCCACCTTTCATTTCACTGTCATGATCCGTGCCTGTCATGCCGCGTGTGTTTTTGTTTTTTCAGATGTGTGGGCGTTCCTCCAGCGATTGTCTCGCGCCATGCCGTCAGCTGCTGCGAGACGCGCTGATTACACTGACTATATTGTGATTATAATAAATATTGTAACGTTGTATAATAAATCAGGCCAATTTGTCCATCAGCGAACGCTTTTATTATTAAGCCAAAAACGGCTGCTGTTGGCCGCAACCACGCCGATCAGAGAGAGGGAGCAACACAACGACAACAACATAACGTTCACTCCCCTGCTGCCTTCACAGCCTCCACAGAAAAGAGGAAAACACAGAACCCTTGAACCATTTACAAAGTCGCTACACTATCTTTGTATCACTCTGCTGGAGGATCATAACATTCACAGGGCACACCGGACAGCGTACCAGCAGGTAAAAGTCGAAGTAATTAAATAAATACAAAAAGAAGTAATTGAATAAATACAAAAATAATGGCTGGGGAATAAAAACACAAGTTTTAATTTGTTTTTTTTTTGTGATAACATGAATTTCACTCTCTCTCTCTCTACCCATATATATATATATTTTATTTTTTTTATTAAGCATTTTTGAAGGTGTGCCGCTACTTCGCACCTATATATATTTATATATATATATATATATATATATAGGCGCGAAGTATATATATACGGTGTTTGGTTTTTTTTTTTCTTTTTTTTTTTTTTTTAAGGTGCGACGCTACTTCGCGGATTTTCAGTTTTCGCGGGTGGTCTCGGTCCCCATTAACCTCGATAACCGGGGGTTCACTGTATATATATATATATATATATATATATATATATATATATATATATATATATCAGATGACTGGTTAGAGAGATGTGAGTGGTGTGCTTTGGGGAGTGTTTTTTTTTTCAGTCTCTTGATACCTGTAATGTTGCCTGCTTGCAATAACATGAATGATAAGACAGACGACGACATCGTGGACAGTTGCCCTTTTGTCCATCTTTCTCCCGCACGTATTTACTGGTCTGTTCTAACTGATTGTGTGAAACCATCACCAAATGAGTTATTCACAGAATTTAGTTGTCAAGTCTGCGCACAGAAGTCTCAGGCTTCAACCAGAATGGTGTGGTAACATGCACTCTGAATTGTGCAAAGGGGGGTCAGGTCTGTTGCTCAAGTGAATAGCATGTGGACAGATCTATCGGTCTCAGTCTGAGCACAAAGCGTGTCTCAGTATAGGGCGCCTCGTCTGTTTTGGGGAAGATTTCGGACTTAAAATGTGACTTATGGTCGTGAAAATGCGGTAATCAGATAGCTTTGACCTGGTGGAGGGACTATCTACAGAGCTTTGTGATTGCACTGACTTTGCATTGTACAGTGTGATCATCCTTTACTCTAAAAAATATGTTAAAATGTCATTGCCTATAATTACAGGTAATGAAGCCAACACAGAGAGACATTGTGTTTTTTGTCTCCAAATGTGCACATGCACCGTTTGGGTTGGGTGATAAGGAAATGAAAGACCTGTTGAGGTCACGCACAGAAAGTTAATGCTCAGTTCATGTGTGCACTCTTCTCGTTCGAAGCCTTCTTCCGTGCCTTCCCTTTTATTTATTTATTTATGTTCTTTGCCAAACTGATTTGGTATTTAGCCACCATAAAAAGTCAACAATTCTGTTGAATGACTACTGTTTTTGTGTGTTGATTGTGTGGTTTGTAAGCTGTGATGGTGTGGTGGTGGGCTGCATGGACAGATAATATTTTGTCAATTCCTCCATATGAAGATCTTAATTTTGCTTTCTTTTGAAATCTAGAAGCCTCTGCCAGATATTTAATCCACGACATTGGAATGAAAACACTAGTTTGGACATACAGGTAATACAATACAAATATGTTGAAAGATAATGTGTAACAAAACCAACCCCTCTAACTTCATCGTTATGTCTCAGGGTTGTCCAGGGCAGCGATATAGGCTTGATTGTGGCATCTTCATGCTGATGATAGGCTGATTAATATTTTTCATTTATTTTCTGCCACTACGTTAAGATTTTCTTCTTCTCCCAGAATACCCTTTACCAAGTCCTGAATGTTCCCTATGACTTCACCATTGTAAGTTTTTTTTGTTTATTTATTTTAAGTAAGCTCTCGACTTTGTTGACAATTTGAGTATACTTTTTGACAAGTCTATTCATTAGTTGCTCAGCAGTAATAATTCAGTACTGCAACACGTGTCATGTCTCAAATGTCCGTTTAGTTATAGCTGCTTGTAACTTTAATACTAGTGTGGCTCAAAACTAACAGACATAGGTCCAAGCCAGTGTCAACGTTAAAGACACATATACACTGGAAGTGGAGTTGTCCTATTTGTTTTCAACCCATATAGATAAATGCTGATATATATTTATTTATATTCTTTTTAAACTGACATGCCTTTATTGAGAAAATGGTGGTGTATTCTACTAATAGAGAATTTTGGCTTTGACAAGTTGGTACAGTTTGACTGACAATTGTCAATGTTATCTTTGTTGTAACAAGTTTATTTTATGTCTCATTTCAGCTATGGGGAATTATTTGCGTACTGAACGAATGCTTCAAAGACATTTCTGCGAGGTGAAATCCCCCCTGTGTTCTGACTTGAAACACCAGCTGGACAACACTTCTGAGGTTGTTTTTAATTGTCACCAATATTTTGTAGCCCTTTCGCTATCTCGTATCACTTTCGAATATCTAGTGCAAGTAAATATGAGGGACAGTTCCGTAGATTCGTCTCTCGGAGTAATAGATTTGGTAGATTGAACCAATAAATCAACACACACAAAATAAGCAATTGGAGCCACGGGTATGTTGAACAAAAAAAACACATTTACAGTAATGAAAAAATATTTACAAACCCCTGCCTAAACCTAGCACACGACACGCTGACCTTGAGCCCCAAAATAATGAAATCAAATAAACTGAACAATTGTTCCTTCCAGTGCGACATGTAATTGTCTTCACTGCTCTGGAATCTACGTCAGTCATTTGTCAAAGAAATTAGTCGCTGATGCAGTTCACAGGCCTACCACAGAACAATACAATACAACTTTAGTTATGTAGCGCATTTCACAACAACTAGAGCTGTAACAAATCACTTTCCATATGGTATAATATAAATTAGCGGGTAATTAGAACAGTGTAGGGATAGGGTCTTGAAATCCTACTCCTTGGAAAGGCGGAAGTTAGGTACAGTCGCTCAAGGTTGGCTCGCCATCTCCCTTGTTGGGTTGAAATCAAAATCCAAAATCCAGTTTTGGTTTTTGTCAATGGCCATAAAAAAGATAAAGATAAAGATGTCCTTGAATAGTCCCACAATGGGGAAATTTGCAGTGTTACAGCAGCACAGATATAGATCACACAGAGGCAGCGACGTAATGTAGCCATTAATGTATAGCATGAGCAGTAGACATTCACAAAAAGCATGCAAATATACACAGTATATACATATATACACAGATCCCCATGGTATATACACACTTACATCCCACAACATTTACAAGTGTAAGGAAACCCTCCTATTGTCTGTCCATGGTACAGAGGGGAAATAAAAACTCTGCAATGATAAAAAAAAAACTATACTAAATAATAGAAAATACTGCAATGATAAAAGTACTGTAATGGTAAGAGTACTGAAATTATAGAAAAATACTGCAATGATAGAAAATATTGCAATGATAAAAGTACTGTAATAGTAAAAATACTGCAATGATAAAAAAATACTGCAAAGATAAAAGTACTGTAATAGTGAAAGTACTGCGATGATAGAAAATACTGCAGTGATAAAAGTACTGTAATTATAAGAAACGAAATACAGGATTGGTCAATATTTAAGTACAGCATTGGATAAAGCACAGTAGTAGTGTGTATTGCATTCTAGGACTGCACAATTGCACTAATGCTCGCCTGTTTGTAGGCCTGACCTTAATGTTATTGTTAAAAAGTCTGACAGCAGCCGGCAGGAAGGAGCGGCGAAATCTCTCCTTTGCACAGCAAGGGTGTAACAATCTATCACTGAAGGCGCTGTGGAGTGCTGTAAGGGTGTCATTGCAGGGGTAGGCTGGGTTGTCCAGCATTGATGACAATTTTGCTGTCATCCTCCTGCCCCCCACAGAGTCCACAGAGTCCAGGGAGCAGCCCAGGACAGAGATGGCCCTCCTCACCAGTTTGTCCAGTCATAGAAGTTCCGTAGGAGTGTCCCCTGAATACCAAAGGACCTCAGCCTCCTGAGTAGGAAGAGTCTCCTCTGACCCTTCCTATAGAGAGCATCTGTGTTGTCGCTCCAGTCCAGTTTATTGTTCAGATGAACACCCAGGTACTTGTAAGTTGAGACCCTCTCAACGTCTGTTCCCTGGATATTCACTGGTGCAGGTAGAGAGTGCCGACGCTTGCAGAAATCCACCACCAGCTCTGTGGATTTCCCAGCGTTGATTTGGAGGCGGTTATGCTGACACCAGTCCACAAAACACTGAGTAAACCCTCTGTACTCCCGATCAACTCCATCAGTGATGAGGCCGACAATCGCAGCGTCCTCAGAGAACTTCTCCAGGTGACAGGTGGAGGAATTGTATTTGTAGTTTGAGGTGTAGAGGGTGAACGGGATGGGAGCCAGAACAGTTCCCTGCGGCGCTCCCGTGCTGCAGAGGAGCACGTCAGACACACAGTCCTGTGTTCTCACGTACTGTGGCCGGTTTGTGGGCCACTGCTGCCTGTTCCAGATTGTCTCCCAATAGGGTGGGCTGGATGGTGTTGAAAGCATTGGAGAAATCAAAGAACATGATCCTCACAGTGCTCCCTGCCTTCTCCAGGTGGGAGAGTGAAGTGTGGCGCAGGTAGACGATGGCATCATCCACACTGATGCCAGGCTGGTGTGCGAACTGGAGTGGGTCCATCGAAGAGCTCACCAGGGGGCGCAGATGGACGAGGGTCCAGGGTCTTCATCAGATGAGACGTCAGCGCCACTGGTCTGAAGTTCTTGAGCTCCTTCGGAGAGGGGGTCTTTGGAACCCGAACCAGGCAGGATGTTTTCCACAGCTGGAGGACTCTGCCCAGCTTCAGGCTCAGGTTGAACATGTGCTGGACGATTCCACACAGCTGGTCTGCGCAGGATTTGAGGAGCTGGGAGCTAATTCCATCTGGACCCGCTACCTTCCTCACATTCATCTTCCTCAGCTGGTTCTTCACCTGAGATGTTGTGAGGAACAAGGCTGAGCAGGAGGAAGTGGTGGTTGTCTGATGTGGCTGGGAACTGAAGCCAGTGGAGAGAGAGAGGGGAGAGAAGAGAGGAGAGAGAGGGGGAAAGAGGGTCTCGTTCGCAGCTGCAGGAGGGGTTGGTGGGGGCTGCAGCAGGGGGAGACTGAGCGAGACTTCGTTTCCTAATTATATTGGTACGATTGATGATCTCACAAACAACTTTAATGTCGCTTTGTTAAATGCGCTTGACTCCGTAGCACCTTTAAAAGCTAAAACTCGTCCTAAGAGGCTTACTCCGTGGTTTACAGCGGGAACGCACATACTTAAACTATCATGTAGGAAGCTTGAGCGGAAAAGGTGTGCGACCAAACTTGAGGTTTTCCGTCAGGCATGGTGCGATAGTTTACTAATATACAAGGAAGCACTCGATTAATCCAAAACTAATTATTTCTCTAGATTAATTGTTTTACATAAAAACAACCCTAAATATTTATTTGATACCATAGCAATGCTAACACAACAGCAACCAACCCCGTATAGCTCTTCCTATTCGGCTCACGATTTCATGCAATTCTTTACTCAGAAGAATGAGTGCATACGTGATGAAATTAAAGACACTGTTCTTAAAATTCCGTTAAATTCCGCAATTAATGGTGTTAATAGGGGAATTAGGGCTGATAACTGTCCGATAACCTTATCTCAATTTTAAAAAGTATCTCTTGAAAGCCTACCAAAATTGGTTAGTGCGGCAAAACCGACAACTTGTGTGCTCGATCCGCTTCCTGGCAAACTAATTAAAGAACTGTTTACGACCCTCGGACCGTCTGTTTCAAATATAATTAATCGATCACTTACCACAGGTATAGTACCTGCAGCGTTTAGGACCGCCGTTATCCGACCGCTACTTAAGCAACCAAACCTTGACCCAGAGAGTCTCAACAACTATAGGCCGGTTTCAAATCTTCCGTTTATTGCAAAAATTCTTGAAAAAGTTGTAGCGCAACAACTTAATGAATATATGACTGCTAATAATCAATTTGAACCTTTCCAATCAGGTTTTAGACCCGACCACTCCACTGAGACAGCCCTTGCTAAAGTTACTATTGACTTCTCATAGCTATGAACGCTGACACCTCATCAATATTACTCTTACTCGATCTTAGCGCCACTTTTGACAACGTTGATCATAACGTATTATTAAAACGCCTTGAAACGTGTGTTGGCATTTCAGGCTCAGCGCTTTCTTGGTTTAATTCGTGTCTGTCGGCGAGGACGCACAGTGTCATTCGTGGCAATGCGACTTCGGATCTTTGTAAGATCACGTGGAGTTCTGCAGGGATCGGTACGTGGACCTCTATTGTTTAGCATCTACATGCTACCGCTTGGTGATATTCGTTTTCATTGTTATGCTGATGAGACGCCATTATATACGCCGCTGGATATGACGAATCTGCGTAATTGCCATAAATTAGAAGCATGCCTTGCTGAAATTAAACAATGAATGTCTTTCAATTTTTAGAATTAGAATTAGAAATCCCTTTATTGTCATTGTACTCAAGAGTGCAATGAGATTAGAGAGCTCCCCTCTCCAGTGCAATACAACAATAATACAGACAAATATATAAATTAGATAAATAAGAGAGTGCAATGGAAAATAATACTGAAGAGGGTATATAAAAACACATCACGATGCTGTTCTGCAAGGTAAGGGTGGTCTCGTGTGTGTGTGAGAGTTCAGAATAGAGATGGCTCTCGGAAGAAACTGTTTCTCAGACTATTGGTCCTCGATTTGATGCATCTGTAGCGCCTGCCAGAGGGCATCAGGTCGAACAGGTGGGAGTTTGGGTGGGTATTGTCTTTGACGATGTTGAGAGCCTTGCTGAGGCACCGGGCGGTGTAGATGTCCGACAGTGAGGGGAGAGGGCAGCCAATTATCCTTTGCGCTGTTTTGACTGTCCTCTGGAGCCTCACTCTGTCCGCCTCAGTGCAGCCGCTGTACCAGGTGGAGACACAGTACGTCAACAGGCTCTCGATGGACGAGTGGTAGAAGGCCAGCAGCAGCTTCCTGTCCAGGTTGAATTTCCTGAGGACTCTCAGGAAGTGCAGACGTTGGTGGACCTACTTTACCACTGCTGTGGTGTTGTGAGTCCAAGAAAGGTCATCGGAGATCTGTACTCCCAGGAACTTGAACGTGTGGACCCTCTCCACACACACTCCTTCGAGGCAGAGGGGGGTCGGTACCGTCTTGTTCCTCCTGAAGTCGATGACGATCTCCTTTGTTTTTGCAATGTTGAGTTGCAGTCTGTTGTCCTCGCACCAAGCCGTCAGCCTCTTTACCTCCTCTCTGTAGGCTGTTTCGTCACCTTCCGAGATCAGACCGACCACTGTCGTGTCGTCAGCAAACGTGACGATGGTGTTGTTGCCGTGGGCTGGGCTGCAGTCGTAGGTGTAGAGGGCGTATAGGAGAGGGCTCAGCACGCATCCTTGAGGGGAACTGGTGCTCAGCGTGCGGGTGGAGGACGTGTAGGGGCCAAGCAACACAGTCTGGGGTCTGTTGGTCAGAAAGTCCTTAATCCAGATGCGTGTGAGGGCAGGGAGGCCGAGAATGTCCAGTTTGGCGACGAGGATGTCTGGGATGATCATGTTGAATGCCGAGCTGTAGTCCACAAAGAGCATCCTTGCATAGCTCTGCTGTTGTTCCAGGTGGCCCAGTACAACATGCAGAGCAGTGTTGATGGCGTCCTCAGTGGATCTGTTAGCCCGGTATGCAAACTGGTAGGGGTCCAGAGTGGGAGGAAGGCAGTCCCTGATGTGCTGGAGAACCAGCCTCTCGAAGCACTTCATGATGACTGGTGTGAGAGCGATAGGACGGTAGTCATTCAGGTGGACGGCTGGTGACTTTTTGGGGACAGGAATAATGGTGGAAGTTTTCAAGCAGGAGGGGATGACTGCTTGAACCAGGGAGCGGTTGAAGATCCTGCAGAAAACATGTAACAGTTGGTGGGCACATGCTCTGAGGACCTTGCCTGGTATTCCGTCGGGTCCAGTAGCTTTCCTGGGGTTAACAGCCAGGAGTGCGCGCCTCACATTGTGTTCCTCTACGGTGAGTGGGGGGAGTTGGAGCATGAAGTGCGGGGGTGTGACGGTTGGGGCGAGTCAAAGCGAGCGAAGAAGCAGTTAAGCTCCTCTGCCAGCGATGCACTCGGGTCTACAGAGGTCGTGCTGCTGCCACAGAAGTTGGTGATGCTCCGTAGACCATGCCACACCTCCCGTGGTCTGTTGCTGGCAAGGTGGGCCTCCAGCCTCCCCTTGTAGATTGCCTTGGCTAGCTTGATGCCTTTGCTCAGGTCAGCACGAGCCACCCTGTACTTGGCTTTGTTGCCCGACCTGAAGGCAGCGTCACGGGCCTTGAGGAGAGAGCGAACCCTGCTGGACATCCAGGGCTTCGCATTTGGGAAGGTCCGTATAGTCCTGTGTAGGGACACAGTTTCCATGCAGAACTTGATGTAGTCCAGTACACAATGTGTGTAGACATCAAGGTCCTGATGATCAAAGAGGCCCCAGTTTGTGTCTTGAAAGCAGTCCTGTAATTCACTCATGGCGCCGTCACGCCAGGTTTTCACAGTCTTTGTGGTGGGCCTGAATCTGCGCCTGAGAGGGGTGTATGCAGGTGCGAGCTGCAAGGACAGGTGGTCTGACTGGCCGAGGGGGGCGAGTGGGAGGGCCCTGTATGCGTGCTTGATGTTCGAGTACACATGGTCGAGAGTGTTGTCTCCCCTCGTTGGGCACTTGACATGCTGGTGAAACTCTGGGAGTACAGTCTTTAAATTGGCCTTATTAAAGTCTCCCGCTACTACGTGAACGCCATCACGGTGGGCCCGCTGATGTTTATTGATGACGCACGCGAGTAGCGAGAGCGCCGTGCTAGTGCTAGCGTCGGGAGGGATGTAAACAGCTGTGACAATCACGACCGTTAGCTCCCTCGGGAGAAAATAAGGCCGGCATTTAACGGACATGAACTCGATGTCGGGGGAAGAGTGCTTCTCGACGATCGTGCTATCGCCGCACCAGTTCTCATGCACGTAAACACAGAGCCCCCCGCCCCTTCTCTTACCGGTGTCCCTCGTCCGATCCGCGCGATGTAGCGAGCGCCCGGCCAGCTGGATGCTAGCGTCGGGGACGTCTGCGTGCAGCCAGGATTCCGTGACGACGATCACACTGCTGTCTCGCACATAGCGGTTTCCCAGGATTTGTAATCCCAGGTCGTCGATTTTGTGGACCACGGATCTGGCGTTGGTGAGGTACAGACTCGGCAGTGGTTGCCTATGGGGCTGCCGTCGCAGCCGTTGCAAGACACCGGACCTGGAGCCCCGCTTCTGCTTCCTCTCTCTGCGTCGCCTGCGCCGCATCCCGGTCCCGTTGACAAGCCACGGTGAGCCGGGCAACCTCGCCAGTTCGTCCGGAATTTTGCGATCATAGCAAAAATCCTCTGTGATGGTTATTTCGCATCGATATCCAATATCATTGCAGTATTTTTTATAATTGCAGTACTTTTACTATTACAGTACTTTTATCATTGCAGTATTTTTCTATCGTTGCAGTACTTTTTCTATTACAGTACTTTTACCATTGCAGTATATTTTATAATTGCAGTACTTTTTACCATTACAGTACTTTTATCATTGCAGTATTTTCTGTCATTGCAGTACTTTTCTATCATTTCAGTACTCTTACCATTACAGTACTTTTATCATTGCAATATTTTTATCATTGCAGTATTTTCAATCATTCAGTAGTTTTTATCATTACAGAGTTTTCCCCTCTGTATTATGGACAGGCATTAGGAGTGTTTCCTTACACTTAGATACGTTTATACTGTGTATATTTGCATGCTTTTTATGAATGTCTGCTGCTAATGTTATACATTAATGGCTACATTTCACCGCCGACTCTGTGTGATCTATATCTTTGCTGCTGTAACACCTCAAATTTCCCCATTGTGGGACTAATAAAGGACATCTTTATCTTTTATAGACAGTATTCAGATTAAGTTTCTCGTGGCACAAATATCAGCCCATAGACGTATTCTAAAAATGACGTCAGTGTATAACATGTGTCACAAATGCACCATGTGCGTGTCAGACGTTTTACTATTACCACATATATACACTTCATGCTTTGTTTTCAGTGGGATTAAATTAAAATAAAATAGCCACACGATTATGCTTCACAATTTTGCAGACACAATAACGAGGAGGATTGGTCTGATCCAAACGCGCCTTCCCCGTCCCTTCAAGCCCCAAAGCTCACAGTGCACATTTGGAATTAATAGTTCCCTCATATTACTATATCGCTTTTATATTGGCGTTTGTGCGTGTTCTTTTCCTGCTAGCAATGCATTGTGGTCTTTTTTAACCTATTGGGTGAACATCAGTGCGCACTTCTTTCCCCTGTGCATTGTGGGTAATTTTAAGTGCACTACATTTATGTCTCATCTCATGTCTCTTTAGTGTCACGTTCCTCGCTCCTCAAAACATTGTACGCGACCGGGAAGTTGTTCTCACGTTGCCTTATAAAAGCTTCAGAAATGTTTTAAACGCAACATCGAGGAGCTTCCACGAAGCTCGAGGGATGTCTGCTAATACTATACTATATTGTCGATGAGGGGTTAGGCGATAATTGCACATTCCGACAAAGCCCGTGTCTTAACAATTCGAACACGCTTATAAAATGGCATAACCCCTGAGTAGTACACGTTTTAGAGAATAGCGTACACCTTCGGACACAGCCTGGATCTTTGGTGGGAGGAGCTAACATGTAAACAGAAGGGTAACGATGAAAGAAGTATCACTTTACAATTAAAGAAATGAGACATAACCAGTCGCTCCTTCCAGGCTATCGTCAAGTCTTGTGTTAAGGTGTTCGCTTCTATACTGCATAGGAACATCTTCCAAAATGAGATTTAAAGTAGGATTGGTTTTACGATGTTTGTTTCTAATTTTTACGTTCCTTGTATTAGCGGTGTTGTGGTCTTCATTAGCCAGATTGATCGCTGGGAATCACTTAGGAGCACGGGTGAGTAAATGAATTGACACTGACATCCCTTCAACTGTAACTACAGTATACTGAAGTATAGGTCGAAACCTTCAAAGTGCATCTTGAGAGAGCTTTTACATTTAGGTGTAGTGTGTTGACTTGTCTCGATAGATGGGACTGATATATTTACCTCTTAAAAACACTAAAGCTTAAAGTAGAGGGCTTCAAATCAATTATAATTTGTTATGCGTCATAGTTATTTAACCGTGTTTTTTTAATTATTTTTTTTTCTTTATTGCAAACAAAATACAACAATTAGACAAATGTAAAAGTCATTATAGTAAATCGAACAATTGGACAAGAAAACAATCAAGAATATAGTGGAAAAGAATAATATAACTATTAAGTAAAAATACAGATAGATTAACGGAGAAATAGAAACAAATAATTATAAATAAATAAATAAATAAAGAATAAATAAAGTTATTAGGGAACAACTTGCTTGGGGCAGAAAAAATAGGACTATATAAACACCTTCAAGTTTTTGCAGATCTCTATCGTTTTATGAGCCTTTTGTTTAAAAGAATATTTGATGGAATGGATGTACTGTTGAAAATCGTTGTAAAAAACAATAAAGCATGGTTTCTTTCCACGAAATTTACAGGAGTGAATATGGTATTTTACCATTATAATCAAAAGATTTATCAAATAGTTTACATCTCTTTTGTCCATGTTATCTTCAAAGAAACCAAACAATACATTTTTCCAAGCAATTCTTATATCACTTTCAATATTATTATGTATAAAATCACATAATTTCTGCCATAACAAATGAACATAAGGGCAATACCAAAATATATGAATAACAGATTCAGGGCACTTGTTACAAAAACTACAGTCCGTGTTAATACCGATCTTAAATAGTTTGTTTATATACATTTTGGATGGGTAGAATTTATGTATCAATTTAAAAGATATTTCTTTAATTTTGTTTGTGATTAGATATTTGCTTGATTGGAGCCAGACTTTTTTCCACGGTATATTCCAGTGTGGAATAACAGGGTAATGTTGTAACGTCTTTCTGGAGCATGTTCCTTATAATAATAATAATAATAATAATTTGTCCTTTATTAGTCCCAGACATGGGGAAATTCGAGATTCGAACCCAGGCCTCCTGGGGAGACTGGGTCCTGAACGCGGCGCCTTAGACCACTCGGCCATCCTGGCAGCCATAATAATATTCCCTTTATTAGTCCCACAATGGGGAAATTCGAGATTCGAACCCAGGCCTCCTGGGGAGACTGGGCCCTGAACGCGGCGCCTTAGACCACTCGGCCATCTCCGTTAATCTATCTGTATGAGCCTATTATTATTAATGGAGCCGCTAAGTAAACACACCTTCCCCGCGGTTATGGTAGTTGGGGAGAGATAATCGGTTTTGTAATAATCCAAACGCTTCTGACCTTTGAAAAGCATGCAAACACCAGTGGGGATGGCTCCAAAGACTTTGGCAAAATCACCAGGTGTCACAGGTATACGATATTTCCCAAGAAATTCCTCATATGTAAACAGAAGTCTTTCATTATTAAACAGCTGATCGACCCAGATGATTTTGTTTTGGAACCAGTACTCCAGAAAGAGTGACTTATGTTTATAAAGAATGTCCTTGTTATTCCAGATCAAATACTTATGCGGTGAAAAATTGTGTTTGTAGACAAGTGACCAAGAAAGAAATGCCTGGCGGTGAAAAGCTGACAACTTAACAGGGATTTTATCAATGTTATAATTGCTGACAAGAAATAAATCAACACCACCCAGCTTTGATAACATATGGAGAGGAATAAGATTCCATATTGAGTCGGGGTTTTGATACATTTGCTTGATCCAATTGATCTTAAAAATATTATTCAGTGTAAGAAAATCCAAAAAGTTAAGGCCACCAGTTTCATAAGAATTCATAACGACAGTCTTTTTTAGATGATGATGTCTGTTTTTCCAAATAAAGTTATATAGTATTCTGTCAATGTCTTTAAGGATCTCCTTATTAACATGTAATGCCATAGCCGCATATATAAGACGAGAGAGTCCTTCTGCCTTGGCAAGCAAGATCCTACCTCTCAACGACAGATCACGAAGAAGCCATTGGTTTAATTTGTTATGGGTACTTTTAATAATTGGAGAGAAATTTGTAGCGCATCTCATTTTTTGATCTTTCGTTATCAAGATACCTAAATATCTCACTTCATTTCTTATGGGAATGTTATACAGCTCAGAATTATCACAGTTTTTAATAGCAATAAGTTCACATTTTTTAATGTTCAGGCATAAACCGGAGGCCCTTGAGAATTCCCGGATTGTTTTGATAGCAATAGGAATTTGGTTTTCATTTTTCAAAAAAAGTGTTGAATCGTCTGCTAGTTGTGTCAGTATTAATTCTTTGCCGAGGAGAGAAATGCCTTCAACAGCACTACTTTGGATATGATAAGCCATCATTTGTGCCACGATTAAAAACAGATATGGGGAGGCAGGACAGCCCTGCCGTATACCTCTAGAGATTTTAAATCGAGGGGACGTGCCACCTGATAGTTTAATGGAGCTATTACTGTTTTCATAGAGAGTTTTCATGGCTGAGCAAAAATAATTACCAAAGCCAAATTTAATTAATGAATGAATTATGAACTGATGTTCAACTGTATCGAAGGCTTTATAAAAGTCAAGAAATAAAATAAAGCCATTAAGGTCCAAAATATCAGAGTAATCTAGTATGTCCATAACTAGTCTTATGTTGTTTGTTATGTGTCGTTTGGGCATAAATCCTGACTGAGTCTCATCAATAAGAAAGTTCAAAGTTCTTTTCAGTCTTCTGGCAAATATCAGATCAAAGATTTTGTAATCGTTATTAAGCAACGAAATCGGACGCCAATTATCAATCAGAGTATTATCTTTGTTTGGTTTGGGAATTAATGTCGTTAATCCTTGAGTCATTGTTATAGGAAGTGTTCCTCTTTTTAGACTTTCTACATAAACTTCAAAAAGGAATGGAGTCAGCTCAGATTCAAAGGATTTGTACAGTTCTGAAACTAATCCATCACTACCTGGAGATTTGTTATTCTTTAGGAGAGTAATAGCTTCTTTTACTTCTTCTGGTGTAATAGGTTTATCACAAAGGTCCATATCAGCTTCCGTAATTGTTTTAACAATTAAAGGATTCAGAAGGGCCTCGGTTGACGCCTGACAAAATTTAGAACTGTATAAATTTGTATAAAAACGGCAGCAGTATTTTGCTATAAGATTGTGATCCTCTGTAAGTGTTCCATCAACATTTAATTTACTAATTTTATTAATATTGGCATGACTTTTTTCTAAATTAAAAAAGTAATGCGAGTTCTGTTCCCCTTCCTCCAGCCATCTTGTTCTGGACCTAATAAATGCTCCTTTAGCTTTTTGAACGTAAAGTTCATCTAATTTCGTTTGCAGAGTAGATAGTTCCACTTTTTCTGCCGCTGTTAAATTATCAAAGGGTAAGCAGGTGATACTTGATATCACATTCGATTCTTCACCCCTTCTGGATTTAGCCAACTCACTACTAAATTTCCTGAAAAACTTATCAAGTTCAAATTTCAAAAGTTCCCAGTTAGTGCAGAATTGTTTTTCATTTATAGCTTTAGACATGAAGTGAGAAATGAATTTTTTTACCTCCTTTTTAACAATATCATCTGTGAGTAATGAGCTATTAAGTTTCCAATATGCCGAGCATGCATTACCAAGTTGAGATGTCGACAAGTTAATCTTATTGTATATTGCCTTATGATCTGTGAGAGGGGTAGGATGTATGCCCACCTCAATATTGTTTTTATTAACACTCTTTGATATTAGCCAAAAGTCAATTCTTGATTGGCTCGATCTTGTTTTATTACTCCATGTAAATGTTTTGTTCATGGGATATTTTACTCTCCATATATCATCAAGGTCAAATTTATCCATAAAGGAAATTAAGTTAGAGTTTGTCCTATTAGACGAGCTAGGCGGCCATTTATCCATGTTATTATCTAATATAACATTAAAATCACCCCCTATAAGTAACACAGCATTAGGAAATTTAGTTAACCAGTTAATCAATAAATCATCAATTGACCTAATAAGATTATCATTTTCCGTCTTTTTATTATAACCATATATATTACTTATTATGTATACTTGATCATTAACTTGGATAGCTTGGCAAACCCAGTGACCAGCTGGATCATATTCAGTGAGCAAAAATTCCCCGTTAAATCTGTTCTTTAAGGTAGCAACTCCAGCAGAATGTTCAGTGCCATGAGCAAGCCACATACTATTGCCCCATTGTGATTTCCAGAATTTTTTATCATTTGTGACTGAGTGAGTTTCTTGTAAATAGACCAGGTCTGTTTTGAATTGTTTGGCAAAAAGAAACAAGGCTTTGCGTTTTGTCGAATTTCGTAAACCCCTAGCATTTAGAGAAAGAAAAGAAAGATTCAATAACATTAAACAAACAGTTGAAAACAATTAGAGCTAAAGATAAGCCTTTAAGTAAACCTGAAGATAGATTAAGTATATTGTTGAGATCAGCACTTGTAAACATGTCATAAAGACCAGGTATTAATAGCTACATATTAAATAAATATAGCGTTGCTATAAACACTAAGTATGTAACCGTTTAATAATACCAAAAGAACAGTCCCTTTTTTTTTTTTTTTTAAATGATCCCTGAGTTAGAAGAGTATTTCAAGAAAATAAGAATGGTTAGGAGCATGGTTTCAACTCAAACCTGATCCCAAAAAGATTGAGAAAAAAGAGAAAAGTACTGCAATACACCCGAGAGAGTCCAGGTCTCTTCTTTTGAGGAAACAATGACCTAACACTTCTATATGCGAATTTCTGAGCCATTGATGTATCCTTTTCCACCCACAAAGTAGGCCATCTTGCCCTCTTCTCGAGCCTTTTTAATTCTGGGCCACAGACGTTGTCTATTATTGCAGTCCTCCTTTGTCAGGTCCTCAGTGAAGCGCAGTCCCTTTGCCCGAAGAAATGCATTGTTCTTTGCCGCTTTCCAGAGTTCCTCTTTGATCCGACGAGAGATGAACCTGATGATGATATTGCGAGGCTTTGCATTGTCTTGAAATTTTCTTCCTGCTCGATGAGTCACATCAACAACATCGGGAAACTTCTCTTTTTCAGCTGGTAGTACGTGTTGGCAAACAGCGATAACCTCTGCGCGTACATCTTCCTTCTCTGCTTCTGGTAGTCCGTGTAGCCTCAAGTTCCAACGTCGCCCGTAGCTATCCAAGTCAACAACACGCGTCATGTATGTCAAGACAGCCTCCTCATTTTTGTCAAGACGTTTTTCAACGAGGGTTATTTTTCCATTCATCTCTTTTATTTCTGAGCGAACAGTGTCCACCATTTTTTCAATAGCATCACATCTTGAGTTAATTTCTGAGCGAACAGTATCCACCATTTTTTCAATAGCATCACATCTTGAGTTAATCAAGTTGGCCAAAGTGCGGACAGCATCGTCGGAAGAATGAGCACTTTCTTGAGCGAGGGTGTAGGACAAAATAGGTCTCTTGGCAAGCGGAGGCTTACTTGGAGTAACAGGCAGCAGCGGAAAGTCATCATTCGTCAAATGTACAGCGTCGTCCATCACGTTGCTAAAGACGTGGTCGCTGGCACTAGCAGAGGCCTGTTCTCCACATTCCCCGCTTTTTTCACCTCTTCTCCCCGACTTTGGCATCCTCAGCGGTTCAACAACTCAAATCGGGTTCAATTGACGTCGGGCTGGCCCTATTGTATACCCTAGTTTTACCCGGGAATGTCTCACAAATCCACTTTATGCTGAGAGCTCGACATTCACCGTCTCTTCAAGCCGCCATCTTGAGCTAGTCAAAACGTTATTTAACCGTGTGGATGTTTGCTAACACCCTGACGTGACGTCGGTGTCCCATATGAGACGCGTTATAGATAATCAAAAAAAGAGGTGCTGTTTTTGCGGGTCAGGGCAAAAACTCATCAAACTTTGGACACACATTAGAACTGGCAAAAACATTTAGATTGTTGGAATTTTTTACTTTAAATGTACCAAAAGTTTACCAAAGTGTTCGAATTAGTTATCTGACTCCAATTAAATTAACCAAACACGACCTACATTCATCCCACAATTGCGCGCGCTCGTTTTGAGAGCGAAATGACCAGAAAGCCGGCGATTTCACACGGGAGTGGATTTATTCCTAACAGGAGATCTAATACAAATCTGTGGCCCGGGTCCCTACCATTACAGCTCTGCGCGTCCCTGTACCCAACAGAGGACGACTCTTAATCCAAGGCACCTCCAGCAGCATTTGGTTCGCAGACCCGAGGCAGCCGGCATGTGCGTAGGTGTGGAGGTGCTCGGAGAGGTGGGGGCCAGGCTGGGGCGAGGCCATTTAAAGATTTGAAGATGAACAGAAGTATTTTAAAAAGAACTCTAATGTGCACTGGGAGCCAGTGAGGAGAGGCTAAGATTGGATGTAGGTTTTATTAATTTTAAACATTTCTTTCATTTCAAACTTGATAAAAATTGTTTTTAATCTGATATACTTAATTGAAAAAAAAATGCTTTTTTCAAAGTGCCGGAATCCCAACGTGCCAGTACCCCAACATTGCCAGGGCTTCGAATGCCCTTTATAAGGTCTTGTTATTTTTATTATTATTTTTCCGGTCCTTTGATTGCATTTTTGACACGCTAAACATGCACAAAAACTCACCAAACTTTGCACTCTCATCGGGCCTGGTGAAAAATTCTATATTTTTTAAGTCGGCATAAACAATGCAAACAAAATGCCTCTGTAGCGCTACATACAATGGGAAAATAAAAACCAATCGCGGTACGTTTGACCGAGGCCGATGGAAATTGGCAGGCACGTCTAATACCCCGAGATGTACAAAAAAAGTCCTTGACAGCCAGTCTGAAATGAACAAGAATTGGATTATGAATTTTTGAATGTCCAATTTTGGCCCGGCCCATTTTTGCACATTTCCAGGGGTCATACTTTTTCATCCTGATCCTAGAGGATTTATCCGATTGACTTAAAACTTTGGCTGCACCCAAAGACCTGGGACAAGCACTGGGACAACAAATTTGACGGGGATGGGGCTTCAAAATTTGCGTTTAATGTTTATGTCGCTACAATGGACAAACTGCTTAAGAAGTCCCCAGCACATGCTTCTAAAAATCCAAAATGTCACACGGATGTAAATGTCAGGGAATTGGGCAATATGGTCCAGCTGCAGCAACAAATGGGCGTTCCCGATTTTTAACAGGAATGCCCCCTTCTGACAACGGGAACGCCCCCTCACACCAAGAGCCAGGTCTGGTGTTGCCTGTTCTCTATGGAGTTAGAGTTATGCCACAATTACGTAAGCGTAATGTCAAGTACCTCAAACACAAGGTGTAATGTTCTACTTTCTGTTATTCAAGAAGCCACGCAGGAACAGTAATGCTGCAAGTTGGTGTCTCTATTTTCTAACTGCTATCATTACAGGAGGGTCTTCTGCATTCTAACACGCTATTCTTATTGTTTTAGGAGTAGTTAAAAAATATTTTTTTCAAATATATTTGATTTGCTCAACGTTATTGTCCCTTTGTGCTTCTGTCAACGATTTTCTTTGTTTTATATTTTCAACATTTTTTTTAATAAAAAAAAATCACCCCACTGAGTTGCGCATTTGCGTCTTCATCATTAGATGTCGCGATGGTAGTCGTTTTGCAATAGCGCCGCGACGTTCTATTCTTTTTTTTTCATCCCGCTTATGAGTTACGATTGGACCGTAAGCAGCCAATAAGAATCAGCCCTAGTGCCCGACTCCTGATTGGTTATGAATTGTGGCAAAATTGTCAAGCCTGCATCGCAAGCGTGAATCAGGGTTTGGCACGCATAGAGGGGAGAGAAGCCGTAAGCGTGATACCTATTTTGTGCGTAAACTCTGAGGGTCTTTAACACGCGAAACACATTTTTATACTCACGTTTTCGGACGCGGTATTACATTATGTTTATGTAATTGTGGCATAAATATAATGCTATAGAATACAGATAGATTATATCACCAAGGCCCTCTGCGGGACACTGTCTCGTGTTTGGGAACACCCCGGTTCTAATTGGATCCTTCTCATTGGTCGACTAAACGCTGACAGGAACGCCCAGTTCTTGTGTCCTAACAGAAACACGCCGACTGCAGCCGGACCCTTCTCGAATTGGAGGCGAGACGTGGACCCAGATGCAGAAATAAACAAGTATGGATTGGCGGTCAATACAGAATGTTTATTTTGGAATTCTGGTGTAATGCAGGCGGAGTGGAGACCCAACAGGGCGGCAAGTGGGTCACGGGTGTGGGGCTCGAGTAGTGAGGCAGGCAGACCAGCACTGAAGACAAAGTATCTGTGATCAAGCAAAAGAAAATGTAAAATAACTCAAGTAGGTTTAAGTTAGTCAAAGGTACTATAGCTATAGCATCTTAAATAGTCACAGTGATTAGGGAGATGAGACAACAAATATGCAAAGTGTCAAAGCAAATGCACGCGCACGCACACGCACACACACACACACGCTCCTACACACACCCGCACACCCCCACACACACGCACACACACACACACTTCAGGGTGCTGAGAAAGCACACTTGACAGTAAAGAGTTGTGACCGGCAGACATCTATATGTTAATATTGTGTTATAAATATAGCGCCACCTAGTGGTGACTAAAAATGTTTGTTTTTTTACATTTTAACATACTGCATGGAGCCTGTTGAACTAATCCAACTGAATATATGTCAGAACAGCCTCATGACGTTGATCTTGCGCTATGCCCATTTTTTTTTCCTAACTATATTTTTTATTGATTTCGATTTTAACCCAGAACAAATTTCACTTTACTGAGTGGATTACAAACATACAAAACAAAAAGAGGTAAAATTAAAATAATAATACACAATAATAATAATAATAACAACAGGTACAAAATAAATAAAAAGAATAAAAAGAAAATAAAAGTCACACTTCACAGCTTCAATCATGAATAGTTGTTTAAAGTAATCCATAAACGGTGTCCATATGTCTTCAAACACTTATGCTTTACCTTTAATCAAATAGGTTAATTTTTCCAGTGTAAGACACATTGCCATTTCTTTAAACCAGGATTGTATGGAGGACACCTCAATCTCCCGCCAAGACAATTCAACCATCCTGTCCTGCAGGAGTGCAAAGTTAATCGAAGTCTTGTATTTGGTGTGAGTAGAAAAATCCGCCGGATATATACCAAAAACAGGGTACCCAAATTCTCGTGATTTTACTTATAACATAAACAATAGTTTTCCATAAAGACAACAACTTTGGGACATTCCACAATGGATTCAAGTTCCCGCCGTCAAAAATTTTACACATGTATCTGGAATGCCAGGGGACCGTTTATTGAGTTTCTCAGGGGTTATGTTGGTCCTCATTCGCCATTTATGTTGGAGCAGTTTCATATGTGTATTTATAGTCTGTGACTGCGCCCTCCGACAAGCTGCTGCCCACTAGGCCTGCACGATATGCGGTTTTAACATCGCGATTGTGATGTGCGCATGCGCAATAGTCACATCGTAGGACGTGTAATGTTTTTTTTATCTTTTTTTTTTTTTTTAGAACACTGAAACTTTTGGTTTCTTCCTTAAAAGTAGCACGCTGCACTATGCGCTACATTGTAGTCTACACAGACCGTCTTGCTCACCTCCACGCTAATTAGTTAACGCCCCCCGGCAGGAGTAACGCAAATGTTCCACTGCTGTGCGGCAGCGACTTATCTGGGCATAGGCGGACGTGACGCGGGAGCTGACTCGCCAACGTGCCGGTCATGCGGTTATTTTGTTTTATTTTTGTATTTAGCGAATCAAAATATGCAAATAGATCAGCCAGGGGTAAAAACAAACATGGAGACAAAGAAATATATTTGAAAAATACGTGTTAAGCGTGACGCCATTAGCAAGCGCGCAGCCTCCAAAGGAAACCCGTCCACATCTAGCAACCCGTCCCTATCTGCCGACAACGGCAGCAGAAGCGGCAAAATATGGAGTTTTTTTGGCCATAAAAAGGAATATACAACACACAAAAAAACCTCTGCCGACAGTGCCTCGCCATTGTTGCTGCAACACGAGGTATTACAACAAACCTGTCCGACTCGCTATTACGAGTTCCATATAACCAGTTTAGACTCATTAGTATGACCCGATGTAAAACCATCTACTCAAAAAACAATGACAACGCCTTTATTGTAACACCTTATGATAAGAAGTCCAAACAGCATCGACAAATCACGAATGTAATAACTTTTTACGGGGCGAAAGTGAAACCAATCAACGCCGTCGCGAAAGAGAGGTTTAAAAAACAATGATCCACAACACTCGACAAAAGGTATAAAATGCCGTGGCGCTTGTTTCTATCAAGTGGCCATCCCAGAGCTGTATAATAAACAAAGCAAACTCTACGCAAACAGAGCTATTTGAGTCATCTGGTGAAAACTTTTCTAGTTTCAAAATCGCAATGTACATCGCGGCCTCCCCAAAAATCGCAATGTCATTTTTTTCCAATATCCTGCAGCCCGACTGCCCACTCATCCGCCCCATTATCTTCTTTAATGTCCAAACTCCATGCTTTCATTCTATCATGACGATTCCTTGTCATGTGAGATGAGTGTTGTATACAGAGGTGAAATTTGCCGTTTACCCTGTATGTGTTTCAGCATATCCTCAAGGCTGGATAATGGTGGGACATGCAAAACCTGGCCCATATTTGACAAAATGATGTGTTTTAATTGTAAATATTTAAAAATATGGTTCTTGGGAATGGCGTATGACAAGAAAAGATCACCAAATGTATAGATCTCCAATTTTTTTTTGTAATCCCTTATCAGCCACATTTTAAAACCGAGATCTGCCCGATCAGGAATAAACTGCATATTTCCCAAAATTGGGGAAAATTGAGAAATAGCGGGCGTATCACCTATATGTCTGTGAGCTTTGAACCATACATCAATAGTGTTGCTAAGAAACGGGTTTGATGTATTTCTCCTGAAAGATTTAAAGTTGGCTGAATACAAATACATACTTAGTTGCAGCTCTGGCGACTGTTACTTTTTTAATTCTTACCCATGCCAGAGAAGACTGTGCATGAAAATAAAACAAAACTGGGCGGCCCAGTAATACCACTTTAGCACTCAACTCAAGCCTACTAAACATACTATTCATTTCACTAAAAATTTATTTTGACAGTGATAGTGGTAGTGAATGTTGGTAAGATATTGGTAAGATCTTGATTAGGTTTTTCCATCCCATTATTGTTGTATTGAACTGGAGAGGGGAGCCCTCTAATCTCGTTGCACACTTGAGTACAATGACAATAAAGGGATTTCTAATTTCTAAGTAATAAACGTACCTCTTTCATCAACGGGTTGAAATTTGTCTCAACGACCGTTGGCTGCCAGGATGGCCGAGTGGTCTAAGGCGCTGCGTTCAGGACCCAGTCTCCCCAGGAGGCCTGGGTTCGAATCTCAAATTTCCCCATTGTGGGACTAATAAAGGGAATATTATTATTATTATTATTATTATTATTATTATTGTATTAATTTGGTGGATAAACATAATTCCAAGATAGGTGAAGCCCTCCTTCGCATTAAATAATGGTGTATTTATCAACGGATTAATTCTTTAATCTTTGTTATAAAAAAAAAATACAGACGATTTTGCAATAATAACTCCTATATCCAGAAAACTCACTGAATTTCTCTATTGATTGAAACAATGCTGGGATACTATTAGCTAGAAATGATGCAGTGATGTCTAGTTGAATGTCCGTAAAACTCTTTTGCACCGCGCCAAAGGAGTCATTCAATATAATAAATCATAATGTCCATTTTTGTACTCATCAAGTTGATAGTCGCCTGAAGTGACTGCAACTCGCTGAGCACTGTGGCCAAAGCAGGCAGTGTTGGGTCTACCTCAATGTTCGCATCTCCGGCGACTGTCGTAGTCGTAGATGTTCTGAGGCTCTGGGAGTCACGGGGTTTTGCGCTGCCCTCACAATCTTTGATTGTCATTTGTTTAAACATAGTGCAAAACTATATCAAAGTATAAATAACCTGAACTTTGGATGAATTTCTCGTAAAATTGGGGGTGCAACCACATTAAGCTGCCATCTTGGTCCACGGCTCAACAAGCACGCCCTAGGCCCAATTTTGCGACTTACATTGCCGCAAAGTCTGATTATTCACCATGGCAATAAAACAGCTATAACGTGACTCAAATCATCCCATCTTCTCTTCCAATTTTTCCATATTTGATGATAGTCCTGCAGGTTCGCAATGAGCCTTAAGCTTGACGCTCCAAGCTCCTTTCCTTGTCCATTTCCTTGTCGGTAAAAAAGGCATTCCACACGTTCCTCTTGGTTTTGTTGCATTTTCTGACAATTAGTCAGAAAGTTCTAAATCTGTCCCAAAAATGACAAAACAAGAATGAGGCGTCTTAATATGAATAAAGAAAGCATGGACTTCCTTTTTATTTAACTTGGCGAACAAGACCGTCTCAACCAGGACAAGTCTCCACAATTCGTCCAAGTGGCGAAGAATTCCTGGGTGTCTGCCACGATCCGCACGATGACTCCAACACAGAAGTTTTTTAAAGTTTTTTTAAGCGAAGACCAACGTTGACGTTCTTAAAGCTGCATGAGGTATTCCTTACACCAGCGTTTCCAGAAGATACTGCACTTGTTTCCATCGGCGATTGGCGTATTGGTCATTTTTTTTCTGACGCTGTCTTTGTGATACGCCTGCTGTTTATAACTGCTTCAGCCTCACAAGGCAAGGTATGTGGACAAAATTTTTTCCTTTGTAGTGACATTCAGGATTTTTCTCACCGATCGAATAAATCGCTCCCAGCATCCTCCGTGGTGGGATTCTGCTGGAGGATTGAAGTGCCACTGAATACCTCTTTGTAGCAAGTGTTTCTTGATTTTCTTAGCGTTCCATTCTTCGACTGATTTCCTCATTTCGCTGTCAGCTGATCTAAAGTTGGTTCCGTTATCAGAATACGTCTCTCTGACTTGTCCTCTTCTGGCAAGAAGTCAATTGCGTTGAGACAAGCATCTGTGTCAAGTGAACTTCCAGCTGTGTGGCTCGTAAAGCGAGACATGTAAAAATCTCTTTACTTGTCCTCTTCCCCTTCTTACTTGGAATAGACCAAAATAATCGTCAATTCTCATGAAAGTCGGATCATCCGGTAGCACCCTGCAGTTTGAGAGATCTGCCATAAATTGCTTCCCGGTAGTTCCAAGTAATCTGTTACAGGTGACGCATTTGGACAGAAACTTTCTGATGACTCCAGCAGCTCCAGGTATCCAAAACCTTTGACGCAGATTGGCCATCATGTGGTTCCTTGCAGCATGAGAGGTAATCTCATGACGGTATCTCAGCACAAGCTTTGTGATATGTGAATCCTTGGGCAAGATGGCTTGCTGTTTTGCTGTTTCAGGCATGGCTGTGTGACTCAACTTTCCACCAACCCTCATAACACCAACTTGCAGGACTATATTTAACTTGTAAAGTGGGTTTCTAAATCTTTGAAACTTTGTGACAGTATTTCACAATTTCTCTTTTTGCTTTATCCAATCTTCTTAACTGGAAGGCAAACATTGTCGGGGCCATCCTTGAGCAGAGCAGAATGAGACACCATGCTGAGCTCCCTGGATCCACGAAAGCGTATATCGTCACCGTCTTGGTTCCTTTTTGTGCCTTGACACATACTGGAATTATTGAAAGGACGCAGTCTTCATCACTGGCCCCAGTGACATCACAGGCTTCAGTTGCTTGTTGAGGGCACTTAAGAGGGACTGCTGTTCACAATTGTCTTTCGCAGTTTCTTCTCTTAAATCGTAAGGGCAATGTGTCGTGCTGTAGGATGCAATGTAAAGCATTCTTGACATTGAGGCTTCTGTTTGCAGCTACTGCTTATGTGACCATGCTTCAAACATGCAAAGCTCAGACCCTTGCACCTCAAGAATTCAATCATATCCTTGTGTGGCTTTCTCCTAAATTAGTTTCAAATTATGGGACTGTGTCGCTCTCCATGACAATAAGCACATGGTTTGTCACTAGCGTCCATTGAAACAGGTTGTACTCTTGTTTTGTTTTGTTGTTTTCCATCTCGGTGGGCACAATGACTGTTGTGAAGACTTTCTTTGGTTTCAGTGCTTCTGTGTGTTGTGATTAGGGCTGGGCGATAAACCGAAAATTTACCGTGACCGAAATGTATTACAATGACGAAAATCATTTTGCCCATGTCGGTAAATTCGGTGTCTAAAAAAAAAAAAAAAGAAAAAGAAAAGTATTTTCTGTCTGCGGCGATGTTCATGCCTCTTTAAGACGGCTACAGCACATGTAGTCACGTGACTCATGCGCTGTAGAAGAATGTAAACACAAGACGCGTTCGTAGCTGGCGATTCAAATCCTGAAGCGGCTGACACGGCTGCAGACGCAGTAACGTTAGTTGAAATTGTTCCTGTCGCGCTTGTCCCGAAAAGAAATTAGACATCTGTCGTTTGGAAATGTTTTGGGTTCCATAAAGACGATGCTTGTACTAAAGAACATGAACTCCAAAGTACGTCGTAAGCATTTGAAACAGCGCGCCCAACCTTTTCTTTTCCACCACCCACAACACAACCATGCTGTTGACTTGGAGCTTGTGCTAAAAGTTCAAAGTGAGAAGCAAGGTTGGACAAGTGACAACAGCCCATAACGGAGGCGACACCATACGAGAGAACGCCTCAGAGGTGAATGCGACAGCCTAGCACATAGCTAAAGATAGAGCTCCTCTAGTTACAGTGGAGTGCACAGGATTTAAGCCTCATGAACGTAGCCGACAAGAGGTACGAAAATATTTTATATTAAATTAATATTAACAGCACTTCCCGATATGGACAACATCGGGACGGGAGCGGTGACATGTCAAGCATTTTGCATTCACATCCGACTTGTGGTCGAGTCGCAACATGGATCCCTGTTTGAGCCTGAATGTGCAGTACATAGACGACAAGTGGCGACTGCGCACTGCAGTACTCATTTTCCTGATGAAGCACACTTGTTTTTTTGGCATTGGCATTCCATTGACATTTTTTTCATTTTATTTAGCATTTTGTTTACAGGCGACTAGCTCCTTTGCACATGGCATTATTTATATTGTTTACAAGATACCTTTACACAAATCTAGGCCTTTGCAGATGGCATTACAGTGTCTCGGCACAATATATTTGCAGAAAAAGATTTTGTGAGAGGTACCCTTTTTCTCCTTTTCTTTGTGACATTGTTCAAGTCATGCAAAGCAAGCTATTTGAAATGTTTACTCAAATGATTTTTGTACTTTTCATTGAAAGTAATGTGTACCAGTTGGTCAATAAAAAAAGCAGTTAATATGCATTTCCTGCATTTATTTTGATTTTGGTCTTCAGGGGGAATTTATCGTGCATTTATCATTATCGAGGTAAAATTGCCCAATTTATCGCGATATTGATTTTAGGTCATATCGCCCAGCCCTAGTTGTGAATTTGTTTTCTGTTTTATAGAATATTTCATGTTTGTATGGGTGTCCTTTATGTAACCATAAAGTCGATGCAGAAAATACCAAACTTGCCGATGGCCTCCTTTAAATATTCTTCTGCTATCATGAAATCATCACCATAAAACGCCTTCAACATTTGTTTTGGTTTGATATATCATGTCAGAAGTTCCTAATAGATGCAACTCTTAAAGTAGTGATGTTTTCTGACTCCTTGCTAGGAATTCTATGACACTGGCTTGCTGAGAGATTGCTTGGCAAAGGCCATCAAGCACGTGTCCCTGTTAGTCTCTACATTATGTCTTATGTGGAAATGTAGTCGAAGTAGGAGCATTGAGGTTAATACGCATTGTGACTATGGTGGGCTATGATGGTAATTGAATTTCTCTGTTTTAATTGTATCGTCTCATCAGTAATGTTGACGCCATCCTCTTGGGTATTTTCATATCTTCTCAAGACATCCATTTTAGCATCAGACTCAGAGAGTGCAGTTAGGATTGCATGTATTTTCTTCTTTGCCTTGATTGCAGCCTCTACTTCCTTTGTGGTAAAGCTGCAGCCTTTACTTTAAACATGCTAGTTCCGGCCTTTTTTTGATTAAAGATGATTACATAAGTGATCTTCCACTGTTGGATTCTTTACTTTTACTCCTGCAGGTGTATTTTGTTGATGCAGATCTACAATCCACAGGTGGTATTTGTTTAGTGCATCCTTCAGTCTGCTCAGCACATTTCAAAACATCCTTCATCGATTGCTCAAATTTCCAAAAGAAGTCGTCCATTAATTTATTTTTTGGATAAAACCAGTTATTTTGGTCTGCCATAAATCCTCATCAGTCATTCAAATTTGCAGACCAAAATTAATGTCCAAAAATGTTTGCTTCAAGCACTAAACCAAACAAAGCTTGTGTTTTTACAGCGTCAACATTTGAATCATCTTCTATCGATTGTTAAATATGACGTTGCATGCGAGAGAGCTAATTTGCACCTAAGTGCCTTCATCCGTTTAACCTCCTACATCTTTCGCCGTCATTTTTGTTGTCCTAGTGGTACAGCAAATGTCCTGTACTATGGATATCAATCATCCCCCCTGTTGAGACATGGGTTCCCGTGACTCAATTTAGCAGTTAAATATCAAGTTGGTCGTGCTAATACATTGTAAGCAATGATTTCATGCGTGACATGTTCAAAAGCTTTGTCAGCCGCAAGTGTTCAAACAATTATTTGTCATTGGCTTGTCATAAATGATGTCCAGCAATGGTCGTGTGATTTCTGTATAATTTGCAATTCATGCCCGACAATAATTACACACTTAGATAAAAAACATCATTTACTTATCTGTTATTGGTTTTAAGGCTCTGGCAACGTTTTTTTTCTTTTTGCTTATCACTGACAATGCGCCCTTTTTGAGTCAAAATGAGGCCTAAATATGTGACTTCTTTTTTTCCACAGCCATATCTTATCTTTCGAAACTTTGTTTCCTGTTTCATACAAGTATAGGAGCAGAGCCAATGTGTCTGTTTTGCACTGGTCATATGTGTCTGAGGCAACTGCAGGGTTCGCGGTTAACCGCTTCCCGATTGCCCGGGCAAGTGAAATTTGGCCACGGGCAAGGTAAAATTATGGGCAACTTAACCCGACCGGGCAAGCATTTTTTAAAGCAGCTAAATATCTTTAATTTCGACAAAAACTGTGGTGTGATCTGTTTGTAGTCACTGTATGGTGATGGTTTAACCCAGACACCCCCTTATGTTGTGGTATGGTCCATTGGCCTTATCAGGGGCAATGGGCGGGGGCTACGGGGATCAGTTAGTTCAGTGAATGTCGAGTTAAAGTGAACGTCAGTATTGGAACTCGCTGTAGTTGCATCCTCATTTGAAGTTTGAAAAACACAACAAAAACCTACGATATTTCGGCCGAAAATTGACAGCCGGAAGTTTTCTTACCTTCTGCGCATGTTTACAAGTGGCGACGAGTTCGTTCAAATCCGAACATTTCGGATTCCTCTGACATGACTAAAATAGCTCGAATATTTTTAAGTAGACAATTCAGTTGTGAGTAAGGAAGGGAGTAATATTTGATTATTGGCTGTTAATTCATTAGCTCCATGATGTGACCTGACATAGTGTCAGTGACTGTGTTCTGTTTATGCTATGAAACTTATGGAGGCAGCACCACAGGCACTGGTCTTAATGGAATACACAAATTTCCCACACTCATAATTTACTCATGTGATTACTCAATTAATAGGCTCTCCTGGATTTAAAATGGATAATCTGGATTGCTGTAATATAATTTTCCCAATTTAACATGCAGATTTGTTAATTATTAAAACTACAATTAACATTTTCAAAAACTGCACAGGCTGATACATGCTGTTGTGAGTAGGGTTTCATGGTTGATGATGAAAACAAGATTAATTTATGCTTATCAGATTATGTTTATTTACATTTGTGGCACACATTTTACAACCATAAAGATTTTATTCTTAGTCTAGCTTTCACAGGATCAGTTCTACCTGCCAGCTGCCAGCTCCTTACGGACATATGCTTCATTGACTGTTTCTTAATGCCTGCAACGTCTGCAACATAGAACTCATGAAGGAATAACATAATCCTGGGTCAGCAGACACCTAATTAATGTGTTAATGCATGATACATTTTTATATAAGCAACCCTTATGATTGTAACGCATTTTTAATTCTTTCTAGGCAGGAACTGTCTGAACAAAAAATTCATGCAATTTGTAATTAGACACTTTGTCATACAAAAAGTCACTCGGGGCAAGGTAATTTCATCTTCGGGCAAGAGAAAAAAAATTGTCACTTGCCCAAGTTGGGCAAGTAATTTGGCCACTCGGGCAAGGCAAATTTTAGTGGCACTTGCCCTATGGGCAAGCAGTTTTTAAAGTTAACTTTGAACCCTGAACTAGAATATCATCCACATATACCACAATTTAACTTTTATGCGGAGCATTAAAGGAGGCCAAACACAGTGTGATTGCTTCTGCGAAAATTGTTTGGGAGTCACTAAATCCTTGAGATAACCCCGTGAATGTTAATATTTCACATTTGAATGTAAAGGTGAACCCGTGTTGGCTGTCAGGGTGGACCTCAATGCTCCAAAAGACTTTACTGAGATCCACAACTGAGAACCACTTGGTTCCTGGTTGTAACAAGTTTAAAATTGTGTGAAGATTTGGAACTTTTGGCGCGCGGCATTGCACTGCTTTGTTCACTTCATGCAAATCCTGGATTTACCTCCACCTGTCTGTTTGTGCCTTTCGGACTGGAAATAAAGGCGTATTGCAGGGTGAATCTGGGCATCATCTTAAAATTCCTGCCTTTTTTAGCTCATCAATAACGGGTTGAATGCCTATTTCAGCGTCTTTTTTCAATGGGTATTGTCGTATTATCGGTCGATATTTAGTTTTCCCCTTTATACTTACTTGTGGAGTGTTTTTCACGAGTCCAACATCAGCAGGTCCCGTACTCCACAACCCGGATGGGAGATGACAAATGGCATCTTCCTCATCCAGGGTGAGCACATAAACTTTGGCTAATCAGCTGAAGTGGACCCGCGGAATTGTTTCAAAACCCCATCGAACAGGCAGTCGAAACCAACCTGATTACTTCAACCAGTTCTATCTCAAAGTGAACAAGTACACATCAATGTTATTTGTAGTCTCTAATTTCTCCTCTGCTTTAATGAAAATGATAGCCCTTCTAGCCAAATTACCATCTTTTTTCCTGTGTCATTTCTATCTCTGCATTTCATTCCATTTTTGGTCTACCTTAATACAAACATCATTAACTGAAATATGAAACATAAAATATATTTATTTCTTCAACTCCCCCTGAAAGCAGAATCTAATTCTTATCTTCATTCATTTGTTCAAGTCACTCCTTCAATCACCAAACTCTCTCAACTTCCTCCCCCTACTTGGGACATCTTCACAGAGTCTTTCCTTATCTTCACTCATCTTTCTAAATCAGCCTAGGTGTCTGGGTTCAATCTTTTCATAAAACGCACATAAGGCAAATTTTCCATCTCTTTTCTTTGAGCCTGTCCCATCGTAAAAATTATTTTATTTTATTTTCAAATTGGAATAAATGTCTTTCCTCAAATCTTCCCTTTTATTGATTTCTTTTGTAAATTTTAAAATTATTTTCCTCCGTAAAATCTCATCACTCATAAATTGCCTTTTGTTGGTTATACTAATCATTGATTCCATTTTATCTCTACTTCATCAATCCTTTTCGCACAATTCAAACCACTTTTATCACTCTTCCTGACATTTAGCCACACAGACAGACGCACAAATGTATACACGGGCCCACAAAACGACACACAGTTCTCAACACTGAACAGCTACAAACAATAAAAACAGGTTATTAATAACAGCAACACAATCTATCTTTATCTTTGACCAATAATAAGTCCTTCAATTCAACTACTATCTCTCCTAATTTTATGTGCGCAGCCCTGTAGGGCCAGTGCACCCTCTGCCACAAGTGCAAAGCAACACACCAATGTGTCTGTGTTTTAGATTTCTCTATCTTTTTAGAGTTTTTCTTTGTCTTGTCTATGATTATTAATTCTGGCGGTACTGTATAGTACCTTTGTGAGTTTTTAACTAACCTCCGAATTTATATTAAATTTATTTAATTTTCCATTTAACCCAAATCTTTATTTTATTTTATTAAGATCCTGTTTTTTCACATGCGTCCAATCCTTACACTGCAACATATTTCTGGGTTTTATTTTACTACCTAATATCTCCGCTTTAGAAAATTTGGTCCAGTTTGTCAACACCTAGGGTGTTCTAAAAACTGGTTTCTTATTAGTAGGACAGCAACTCAAATTTCCTGTTGTTGTAATTCTCACTTCAACCTTTTCAGGTGGAGAATTCTTGCCTCTGCATCCACACCAGTCTGCTGTTTATAACCCTACTGTATAACATGGGATAAAATACCAAGTAGTATTTGTAATCCCCACCATTCACTCACTTTACATACAGTTTGCGTAAACATTCACACACAAAATTTAAATGTACATTGCACGTCCACTGATGTTGTGTTTTTCCCCTTTCTTATCTTCAGCTTTCTTTTTTCCCCCAATGCTCTACTCACTGCTTCGAAATTCGCCGGATCCTTCAGGCGTGGCTTAGAGTCATATTTCTTCAACCACTTCTCCAGAAATTGGCAACAATCCGGGTCATACCCATTCATAAACCTCACGTTTGAATTTGCTTTCAACTCTTTGGCCACGTTTCGACCCATTTTCCGTTGTTGTCTAAAGTCCGTTATTTTTACTCACACACCCACAATCTTTCACACTCACACTCAACCACTAACCTTTTCTTTTTTTTCTCTCTCTCTCTCTCACACACTGCTCACACAATCACAGCTGTGCAGCGCACTTCTCAGTCAAACGAGCAGTTTGTTTACCAAAGAAATTCACAATGCAAATAAAAATAACAAAAACCACCAAAACTAACGCCTAATTATTTTATTATTTCCTAGATTTAATGTGAAATTGTGAGTAGACTTCCTCAAGGTTTTCGACGTACTGAGAAACGTTTAATTTACACTGTGTTATCGGTTTAAACGAGTTACGACCTGATTTCTTTGATAACTCCCTAAATAACACAATCCGGTTTAGACGTACCACAGGACGTTCTTTTACACTACCGCATTATCCGTACCAAGAAACCCTGTTTCTAAATGAGTTACGACCTAATTCCATTTGTAACTCCTTCGTTTAGCTATAGGACTTGTTGTTATAATCCCAAAAAATCAGCACTTTCCTGGTGTTTAGAGTGGGGAAGAAGAAGCAACTCAATTTTGACCTGCATGAGGACCAGAGGCTTCACTGGGGTCATCAGGTGGGTGCCCTCCTTCATCGGTGTTTCGTTGATAAACCCACAACACCTCAGGATGGGTTCAACAGCGACACCTGTGCGCCTCAGGTGTGCCCCCCTCTGCCTCTGCTCCTCCTGCCTGTTGTCAAACTTGGGAAGGGAGAAGAGTCCTTTACTAGGTCTTTGAAGTCTCCTGTGGTTCTTTGAGGGTCTTCCGCCTCCACTTTTCCTCACATTTGACATCTAACAGCCCAAGTGGGGTCCTTCCTCTTCATCCAGAGCCAATTGCTGCCTCTCTCCGCAGCCTCCGACAGCAATTTCACAGCTTGTCGTTGGGCCTGGCCTCGGATCCCCATGCTTCTCAGGAGCCTTGTTGTTGATGTGGCTACAAATCCTCTACACCCGACCTCCACAGGGAGCACCTGTGTACACCAGCCACGCTGCTCAGCCTCTGCTGCGTTGTCCATGTATTTCAGGCTTTTGCGATTATAGGCTTCATCCACTGCAGACTCCCATGGGACTGTTAGTTCCACGATGTACAGGAGTTTCTGTGAGGTTGACCACAAGATCAGGTCTGGCCTGAGATTAGTTGTAATGATCTCCGGTGGAAAGATGAGTTTCTGATCCAGGTCAACTTTCATTTTCCAGTCTCGGGCTGTGTCCAGGAGGGTTGTTTCCACTCTGAAAGATGGTCTCCCTGGAAGTTGTCCTGCTTTCACAAAGGCGATTGTGCTTGGGAGTCCAGGGGAGGGAGGGCATTGTTGGTAGTTCTCCTTTTCTCCAGTATGATCGCCAGTTGCCGTTGGACCTGATTGTGCCTTCTCCCAGGTGGTCCACTGACCCTGTTTGGCCTGTGTGACTGCCTTTGCGCATCGGTCTGCTTCCTCCTGCTGGCGGACCTCATCAACCACCAGTCTTCTTCTCTGATTGGGTGTTGCTTTGTGCCAAGCTGGTCTACTTGTCCCAAGTCCAAACCCGCCTCTCCCCTGCTGAACCTGCCCTACTATGTCTCGACGCCTGAGAGCGGATTTAGCCTGCTGCACAGCCTCAGAAGGGGTCCACTTCCTCCCTGTTGCCAGTTTTGGAGCAGACATTCGTATGGCTATGTCTTGGGATTCTGACAGGGTCATGTCTAGCCTCACTTTGGTGCATTTGTATTGTTCGGTGAGGCCAGAGACCGGTAGCTCCAGCGCACCATGTCCATATAATCCGATGTTGCTCAGGCACCGTGGGAGTCCAAGCCACTTTTTGATGTAGAAGCTGACTGACCTCTCCAGTTTCTCGACTTCAGTGATGGGGACTTCGTAGACTGTTAGAGGCCACATCAACCTTGGGAGCAATCCAAACTGCAAACACCACAACTTCAACTTGCCTGGGAGGGATGTCTTGTCTATGGTGACAAGTCCTTTGATGGTTGCCTCCCTCAGTTGATCGCTCTGTTCCGAGTCTTTGAGGCTTGCATCATACCATCCGCCCAAGCTTTTGACTGGCTTTTCTGACACCAACGGAATGGGTGCTTCTTTGATGTAGAATCTCTGTTCGCGAGTTTTCCTTTGACGATGGATATGCTCCTGGATTTGCTGGGTTTAAGTTTCATCTGTGCCCACGTTATGTTGTTGTGAAGTTTTTCCAACAGACGTCTGACTAACGCAATCCGATTTTAGACGGCCTGTAGAACCCTTAATTTACACTACCGTGCTATCCGCAGGGGATACCCAGTTTCACGAGAAACCCAGTTTCTCAATTAGTTATGGCCTAATTCCATTCATATAACTCCTTGGACTAGCACAATCCGGTTTTAGACGGACCGCAGAACCCTTAATTCACACTGCCGTGCTATCCGCACAGAGAAACCCTGTTTCTAAACGAGCCTAATTCCGTTTATATAACTCCTTGGACTAGCACCATCCAGTCTATCACACCGTACCGGTCAACGGCTGGGGCCCAGCCCCACGCGCGCTTGGTCTCACTCACTAACTTTCACTTCCCCTTCCAATTGTTTTTAGTCGTTTAACATTTTAACATGGTGGGACAAAATAATTTGAAACACAACACCTGATTGCCTCTGGATCAGTCTGGTCTCTGGGCGGCCGGCCGAAGCAGGAGTTCGGAGACCCGCTTCCTCAACGGGGAAGCGCTGACGTCAGATTCTGTGGCGTCCAAAGGTCCTGCGTTGTCACGGCGTCCAGATGTGATTCCCGGGTTTCGGCACCAGATAAATGTCAGGTTTAAATGCCCTGACGCCGTTTGGGAGAGCTAAAGGTGGCTGAAAGCCACAAGGAACCAGGCATGGTTGTTCCTTTTTACCGGTCGCGACAGGGAGAGAGGCCAGAGCAGACAGGCGACTCGCTCAGTTCAGCTCCGCGCACCCTCTGGCCTCTCGTCCTGCCGTCTCCTCTTTTATTAAAGCTCGAAGCAGACTCATAACGAAACTTCAGGAAACAGAAACTTAATTAATCCACAAAGAGCTAGTTTTTTGACTAACAATGTAGGTTTGTAATAAGTAAAGCCTTAAGCTTGACGCTCCTAGAGCCCTATGGAGTAAGATCGCTGTCAAAAAGGCAAATGCGTAATTAAACAATCCTTATCGGTAATCGTAAGATTTGTATCCGGAATTATTTCCCCGTGAGGACGAATCAGAGTTGTGAGGGTTTTAATTTTTTTTTTTGTTAGTATGAATCAAAATTGTGAGGGCGAAATGTTTTGCGAATACAACTCTCGTTTCTACGACTACAAATCTTCACTACACATGAATTGGCAGCTGAGTATACGAATCACGTTGTGAGAGGACAAATCTGCACAACATGCAAATTAGGATAACGTCACGCAGGTCCCAAGGAAGCCAGTTGAGCGGCGATTTCTCTACACACACATGTGCAATGAAGAAAGCAAAAATGGATCAGGTAGAGCATCTTGACATCAGGTAAAGTCAACTATGTCTATTTTTTTTCATTGCAGTAGTTTATATCATTGCATATTTTAAGATTTGCAGTATTTATCATTGCAGCATATTATTTCTCCTCTGTACCATGGAAACACAGATCTGATCAAAGAGAGAGAGAACCGACGAGCAGTGAGGGGGTTCAAAATCTGGCGGCTCCATTTCACTGCTAGTTTTACAGTAGCAACGGAAAACACATCAAAGACCATGGTCATGTAATCAGAAATTATAATATCCAACGCTTTCAAATTTGAGATTGATAAACCAAAAGTTAGGACAAGGTCTAACGTATGCCCCAGTATATGAGTGGGGCCAGACATGCATTGGACCAAATTGAAAGATATGAGTCTATGAGTCTCAAATCATCCTCTGCCAGTCCATTTTCTGGGCAGCACACATGTCTATTAAAATACCCCATCAGCAGGATGTGATCATATTTTAGTATTTCAGAATTTTATCAAGATTTGAAAAGTCATCCAGAAACTCCTTGTTGTATTTGGGAGGTCTGTAGATGACAGCGCAGAGCACAGGAGCAGCCCTGCCAACTTCAAAGAGCGTGCTCTCGAAGTTGGTGATTGATGTGGCCAATATACACTACGTTCAAAATCGTTTTTAAAAATAGTTACCCTTCCTCCATCAGGACATGACGTTCTCGGAGCGTCCAAGTACGAACATACAGGCGGTAATAGTTCCAGCATCGCACTGCCTTCACCGGTGCTGGTCTAGGTCTCCGTCAGTCAGAGGGAATCCAAGTCATTGTGACGAAATAGCTCCCTCAGAATAAGCGTTTTGTTCGTCAACGACCAGGCGTTAAACAACACTATCCTTGAGGGAATTGCAGGTGTGCGTAGCTCCTGCGATCGGCGAACTCTGGGACGCTATCTCAGAAGTTGTTGATCGTTTTCTCCATACAGGTTGCGCCCCCCCAGTCCCCCCCCCATAAAAAAAAAAACCTATTGCAACAACTTCAGGCCTGATAGCAGCATTGATATTTCATTAGGTTATTGAGTGATTTAAAAAAAAATGGCCCAATTACGCCATTACAATTTTTTTTTTTTGGGTGAAGCAGCCCTGGTTGTAAGTGTCAACAAGCTCTCGCAAAAGCTTGAGGCGCATGTTATAGCCCTGGATCTAAAAAAAACTCTAGGAAACTCAAAAGCAAGTTTTTTAATTCTTTTTTTATTTCCTTTTACATTTTTAGGCATTTTTTATGGATGGTTTTTTATCAAAATTGTTTTTTTTACCAGATGTACTTAATTTAAAAAAAATTGCAATGTGAATGAGCCAGTATTGCAACGTTGCCAGGGATGCGAGGTCCCGTTATAGTTGCTTGCAGCTCTATTTATTATTATTATTCCTATCCGTAGTGACTCGCATCCTTGAGGACCTAAACGTGAACGAAAACTCACCACACTTTGCACACACATCAGGCCTGGTGAACAATTTAATATTTTCTAGTCGTGAGACACGAGTAGTAAAAAATGGTTCTGAAGCACCCCCTAGAGCAGTGCTTCTCAAATATTTTGTCACACCCCCCCTCCCAAGAAGAAAACAATTCGGCCCCCTCACCACCCTCTCTTCGCCGCAACTATAAATAATAGCATTTTCATTGCAAAACAGACCCACACCGTGGAGTTAATACTCGCTGCGCACAATTATTTATGTAGCGCATTTCTCAACAGCTGTAAAAATGCAAGGACACTTGAGGAGTTTTGTGAGGGGGGAAGATTTTTCTCAAGTTTTTAAAAATTACTTTTTGTCAAGTATATTTTTGTATTTCTGTTTTTGAAAATGCAATTTTAAACCCCAATTTTTTTTTACATTTTGTACGAATGGAGATGTTCTTTGTATATAGATGTTTGATAAATATATAAAATGTCAACAAAATGTCCCTCAGCAAAGCTAAATTGAAAACTAATTTTGAGAACTATTATTGTGTAGCTCTCGAAACTCAGTACTGTGTGGTGCAAATATTGATGAGATGATAAATATTTACTATACGTTTGACATCGAACCTCTTCGTCGTGATGACATCATCCGTTTCCGTGTTCCGGTCTGAGAACGTCTGCTAAATTGCTATCGTAGCCGTCGTCTTAGTTTATGTTTCGATATGAAATGTTTGCAATATAACATTTCTGTTCATAGCTGCTGTCAGACTTCTGTTAAAAATGGAGCGTACATCGAAGCACTTATTACTCTGTAATTCATTTTAGCGATTAGCACAGTGCCTACTTGTTCGCCTCCTCGTTTAGAACACTACTTGATAGTGGGGTTGTTTATTTGTCATCACGCAGCTCGTTGCTGCTGCTGTGCACGGACTTAGACATAGTACAAATGAAGCTCATACTGCTAAGACGCAAGACAGGGTTTTTTTTTTTTTTTTTTTAAATCAGTACTGCGTGACCTACTGCATGAACTAGGGCCACAAACCGGAGCTTTGACAATCTCAAAATCGCATTGTCTGAGATTGCAATCACTGTCCCAAAACCATACATCCTTCAGCCGTACTACGACGGAAAAAAAGCATTTTCACCAGGTTAGCTTGCGCCCCCCTCAGCATCGCACCTCGGCCCTCCCCCAGCGGGAGCGCGCCCCACTATTTTGAGAAACACTGCCCTAGAGTGAATCATTGGGTTTCATCATAGCCTTACCCGGTAAGTATGACCGGCATTGGAAGGCAAGTCAGACGTACAAAAATCCTTTGGTACCCATTCCAACATGTACAGGAAATGAGGTATGAGTAGTTGAACGTACAATTTTGGCCCATTTGTACACATTTCCAGGGGTCATACTTTTGCCCCCCTTTACTTCACATTTAACCCAATGGACTTCAAATGTAGGTTGTGCAATCTCAACACTTGGACAACAACACAACTGGAGAAAATATTTAATCTTTTCGACCGTGTGACGGTGCGGCTCCGTCAATAAGGACAGTACAGCATGGCTTTATTGTCATTGTACTCATTGTGCAACAAGATTAAAGAGCATCCTGCTCCAGTGCAATACAACAATAATTTAATTATAAATATAAAATAGATTATCCATCCATCCATTTTCAATACCGCCTCTCCTCACTAGGGTCGCAGGGGGTGCTGGAGCCTATCCCAGCTATCTTCGGGCAGTAGGCGGGGGACACCCTGAATTAGTTGCCAACCAATTGCAGGGCACACAGAGACGAACAACCATCCGCACTCACACTCATACCTCGGGGGAATTTAGAGTGTTCAATCGACCTACCATGCATGTTTTTGGAATGTGGGAGGAAACCGGAGTACCCGGAGGAAACCCACGCAGGCACGGGGAGAACATGCAAACTCCACACAGGATGGCCGGAGCCGGGCTTGGACCCACGACCGATACTGTCTCTCACTGTGAGGCCATCGTGCTAACCAGTCGCCCTAATTAAAGACTAAATAATTCAATAGAAAATAAATACGAAATTGGAAAAACAAAAACACATTATGTCGCTGTTCTGCAAGGTAAGGGTAGGTGTGTGTGAGAGTTCAGCATAGAAATCTCTCGATAAGAAACTGTTTTTCAGTCAGTTAGTCTTTGTTTTGATGCACCTGTTGCGCCTGCCAGAGAGCAACAGTTCGAACAGGTGTGAGCTCGGGTGAGTATTGTCTTTCATGATATTGAGAGCTCTGCTGAGGCACCGGATGGTGTAGATGTCCAACAGGAAGGGGATAGGACAGCCGTAATCCTCTGCACTGTTTTGACTGTCCTCTGGAGCCTCATTCTGTCTGCCTCAGTACCAAGTGGAGACACAGTAGGTCAGCAGTCTCTCGATGGACGAGTGGTAGAAGGCCAGCCGAAGCTTCTTGTCCAGGTTGAATTTCCTTAGGACCCTCAGGAAGTGCAGACGCTGGTGGACCTTCTTTATCACTGCTGTGGTCTCGTGTGTCCAGGAGAGGTCATCGGAGATCTGCACTCCCAGGAACTTGAATGTGTGGACCCTCTCCACTCACACATGCCTTTGATGTAGAGGGGTGGCACAGTTTTGTTTCTCCTGAAGTCGATGACGATCTCCTTCGTTTTTGCAGTGTTGAGCTGTAGTTTATTGTCCTCACACCAAGCCGTTAGTCTCTGGATCTCCTCCCTGTAAGCTGTCTCATCACCTTTTGAGATCAGAACGACTACTGTTGTATCGTCAGGAAATTTGACGATGGTGTTGTTTCCGTGGGCCGGGCTGCAGTCATAGGTGGAGAGAGCGTACAGAAGAGGGCTCAGCATGCATCCTTAAGGGAACCGGTGGCCTGCGTTCGGGTGGAGGATGTGTTGGGGCCGAGCATCACAGTCTGGGGTCTGTTGGTCAGACAGTCTTTAATCCAGGTGGATTAGAGGGCGAGGAGGCCGAGAATGTTCTGTTTGGTGGTGAGGATGTCTGTGATAATCGTATTGAATGCCGAGCAGTCATCCACAAAGAGCATCCTGGCATAGCTCTGCTGATGTTCCAGGTGGCCCAACACAACATGCAGAGCAGTGTCAATGGTGTCCTCAGTGGATCTGTTAGCTCGATATGGAAACTGCTAGGGGTCCATTGTGGGATTAAGGCAGTCTCTGATGTGCTGGAGAACAAGTTTCTCAAAGCACTTCATTATGACTGGTGTGAGAGCAACAGGACGGTAGTTATTCAGGTGGATTGTGGGTGACATTTTGGGGACAGGAATAATGGTGGAAGTTTTCAAGCAGGAGGGGATGACTGCTTGAACCAGGGAACGGTTGAAGATCCTGCAAAAAACATGGCATAGCTGGTGGCCACATGGTCTGAGGACTTTGCCTGATATTCCATCGGGTCCAGTGGCTTTCCTGGAGTTTACTGCCCGGAGTGCACGCCTCACATTGTGTTTCTCTTAAGTGAGTGAGGGGGATGGAGTACGGTGGTGTGGCGCGAGCAAAGAAGCAGTTTAGCTCCTCTGCCAGCAACCGCCATTTCTATCCTGTTTAATTCATACACACGCACCGTACACCACGTCAATTCCACGTCGGTAGCCATTTTAATAGAGCGACCGAGTGTGCACACTTGGTCGTTTATTGCGGATTGAAGCATACATTGACGCACACACGATCATGCACGTTCAATTTAACACTCACCAGTCACGAGACGCGCCAGACAACAGACACGACACGACATTGAGGAAGACCAAACAGACCGCATCGTTTTTATATATAATATATATATATATATATATATATATATATATATATATATATATATATATATATATATATATATATATATCATCATCATCATGGCAGCCTCGTAGAACGAGGATCAGTCCCCCTCATCTGTTCGTTCACTTTCCTTTTTGATATCTCCGTCTGTGTGCCTGCTGGTGACTATAGAGTCCAAGGTGTGAGTGGAAAAGTCGGGGACAGTCTGGACACGGAATTGTCGGAGGTGGACGGGGTAACAAGAGACGTTGGTGTTTCTGTCGTCTTTTTCCTTCAGCTGCTCGTGCCCGGCCTTCTTCAAACTTTATGACACCATTGGCTATTGTGTCTCTCCACTCTGCGCGGTCTGCGGCCAGAGCCTCCCAGTTGTCCACGGGAATCTTTCTCTTTAGGAGCAGCTGTTTGAACTGGTCTTTCAGCCGTCTCTTTGGGCCCCCTACCAGTCTAGAGCCATGAGCCAGTGCACAAAATAACATCTGTTTGGGTAGGGAGGAGTCTTTCCTGCGACATAAATGCCCAAAGAAGCGCAGCTGGTTCTTTGAGATGATCGCTTCTACGCTTGAGAGGCCGGCACGGGTTAGTACGTCGTTGTTGGTGATACATGCTTTCCAGTCAATTCCCAGGATTGCCCGCAGCTTTTGCTGATGAAATCTCTCCAAGGTCCTGATGTTTTTCCGATAGAGAGTCCAGCTCTCCGACCCGTAGGTGAGGGTTGGAATCACAACAGCTCTGTAGACATTAATCTTGGTCTGTGCTGACAAACCATGTTGTGAGAACACACGGTTATAGAGCTTACCAAAGGCTTGATGGGCAAGGCGAATCCTGTTGTTTATATCTTCGCTTGGGTCATTGGTGTTATTGACCATAGACCCGAGATAGCAAAATCTGGGGACCTCTTCGACTGTATCGCCGTGGATGGATATGTCTAAAGGATGGAGAGGGTGGGCAGGATGGAATTGCGCTAGGACTTTTGTTTTTCCAACATTGACTTCCAGGCCTGCACTCTCATATGCTTCCACAAAGGCGTTAGTAGACTCCTGTAGGTCAGCAGGAGAAGAGGCTGGGACGCAACAGTCGTCAGCGTACTGGAGTTCTGAGACACACACTTCCGATGTCTTCGACCGTGCTTTCAGACGTCGCAGGTTAAAAAGACCACCATCCATCCGGTATCTAATACGCACTCCAAGGTGAGGGTTAGACGTTTTGACACGTAGCAAAATAGCTGTCAGGTAGAGAGAGAAAAGGGTCGGTGCGAGCACACATCCCTGCTTGACCCCGGTGGCAATGGGAAATGATGATGAAAGAGAACCACCATGTCTGACAGAGCCCATCATTCCATCATGTAGGCCCCGCATGAGTTGGACAAAGTTATGGGGGCAGCCAAACTTCTCAAGCAGTCTCCAAAAGGTAGTACGAGGGACGGAGTCAAAGGCCTTATGCAGGTCAAAGAAAATCATTGACGTGGTTTGCTGTTGTTCCCTGGCTTTTTCGAGCAGCTGGCGAGCGCAGAAAGTCATCTCAGTGGTTCCACGGCCTGGTCGAAAACCGTACTGGGACTCTGGGAGAACAGACTCACTCAGGACAAGAAGGCGTTTGTGGAGGAGCCTGGCAAAAATCTTCCCAGTGGTGGAGAGCAGGGAGATGCCACGGTAATTTCCACAGGTAGAGCGGTCGCCTTTCTTGAAGATGGTCACGATGGTTGCATCCCGTAGGTCTTGGGGGATATACCCAGATTCCCACATCGACAGGAACAGGAGGTGGATTCGTCTCAGAAGACACCCCCCACCATGCTGTATGAGCTCAGCTGGGATGCTATCAGGACCAGAAGCTTTATTGGGCTTCATCTGTTTGATCGCTTCTCGTGTATCCTCGAGAGTGGGTGGGACACTCATGCATGATTTGATTGGATACTGAGGAATATCGCGGAGGAAGTCTTCAGAAGCTTGGGCGGGCCGGTTCAGTAGGTCTTCAAAGTGCTCTTTCCACCGCGCAAGAATTTCAACTTCCTCCTTTAGGAATACCCCATCAGCAGACCTTATAGGATGAGTGGGGGTGTGCACTGGTCCGTAGATAGTACGGACAGCTTGGAAAAAATTCCTTGTATCGTGGCTGTCGGCATAGCCTTGGATCTCTTTGGCTTTCTCGGTCCACCATTTATTTTGCAGCTTCCTGATGGACTGTTGGGCTAAAGCCTTCATTTTACAAAAAGCCAATTCCTTCCTTTTGGATGTTGGTTGGCTATCCCATGCCAGCCGAGCTCTCCGTTTCTGGTCAATGAGGTCACAAATTTCAGCGTTGTTTTCATCGAACCAGTCCTGATGGCGTCGTTTCACAAAGCCTATGGTTTCATGAGCAGTTGAAAATACGGCATTCTTGATGGCACACCAGGATGCCTCTGGATCTGAGGGATTATGGTTTGTGACCAGGAGACGTTGAGACAGGGAAGAGGAGAATTGAGCCGAGGTGTCCGGATCTTTGAGCGCAGAGACATGAAACTTCTTTCGGAGAGGATTTGCATGCAGTCTGGGTTTTGGCTTCAGGCGGATACGCAGGGAGGAGAAGATGGGACGATGGTCAGTCCAACAATCGTCAGCCCCTCTGAGGGCCTTAGTGATCAGGACCATGCCTAGATCTTTCTTACGGGTTATGACATAGTCGATCAGGTGCCACTGGCGTGAGCGTGGGTGCATCCATGAGGTCTTATCTCTGTTGCGGAGTCGGAAGATGGTATTGGTTATACACAGGTGAAATTCCACGCATAAACCAAGGAGTAGCAGACCATTGGAGTTGCAGTTGCCGATACCTTGTCTCCCAATAACGCCATGCCAGAGCTTATGGTCCTTGCCCACTCTTGCATTGAAATCTCCCAAGAGAAGCAGCTTGTCATGCAGGGTCACAGCGGAGAGGGTGGTCCGGAGAGATGCGTAGAAGGATTCCTTCACATGAAGGTCCGAGTCCAGAGTGGGGGCATAGACACTGATGATGGTGACATGTCCATGCTGGAGAGGGATGCGGACTGATGTTATTCTGTCATTAACATGCACGGGGAGCAGATTATGCATTTGCACCAGAGAGTTGCGGATGGCAAATCCGACTCCATGAATGCGAGGTTCCTCTGCAGATTTCCCCTTCCAGAAAAAAGTGTATCCAGCCCCTATTTCTGAGATTTGGCCTTCATCAGCTAGTCGTGTCTCACTCAAAGCCGCCACATCTATGTTGTGTATATATATATGTATATATAGCACAGAGGTATTCAATTAAAAGTCACAGATGTCCACGACTAAAATTTCTTCCAATTAAAAGGTCCGAACCAAAGTCCAACTTCCCTTAATGTCTAGCCTATGTTTACATTTTTGGTTTCAATATTTAGTCATTTTCAACAGAGCGCACTTATATTCTAAATATTTAGCAATGTTCACATTAAACACCTTTGCCAGTCAAACAAATATAAGGCGTGTATTTCACATTCAAGAAAATGAGGCTCCAGGAACTTAAGTTTGCCACTTCCAGAAAAAAAACTGTGAAATATCTCCTGCAGAAATATATCAAGTGCTAAGCATTGAGTTAACATCTTTTACCTTTTTTTTCTCAAATCAAAGAGTTATCAGCCTAAAGAAAAACGGAAAGCCTAATTATCCAAGTGAAACAGGCCAACATGTTCAGTACACAATCAATAAAAATGGCTGTCCTCATGAAAAAAAAAATTTAAATGAGCTTTGACACCACCTTTTCTTTTGAATATTTTTTTAACATCTCTTAATGACAAAAATGAGTTTGTGACTGCCCTGCCAGTGACTTAAATCTGGGTTGGAACGGAGTCACGGCCATTGGGATTTGGTAGATTATTTCACACATCTGGCCTTTGTGTTTTCCTTTAAATAATGTTTGTGCAACCGTATTTAAGCACTCCTTCACAACTTCCCCATCACTGAATCTTTTTTTATGCTTCCCCAAAATCCATGATACTTTTAGTTAACATTCGTTTGCATGCCGCTGGGCTGTAGACGAAAATTTAAAAATCAGTTATACTGCACTCGAAGTTCGATGTTTTTGCGTGCGCTCACCTCAAACTTCAGCGGATAACTTTGCAAAAAAGGGCGGTGCTTTGTTTCGTAGTGGCGCTTCGCAATGTTGCGACGATTTCGGAGCATATGATGCACACTGGTTTTGAATCGGCTGCAGCCAGAACGAAACTAAATTTCTCCGTCCATTCATTTAAAACAACACGCATCGACCTTGCTAACTTTTTAGCAAGGCATACTGTCAGCAGCACTCTCTTCCGGTCTGCTGCGCAATTGGCAGTAGATCGTAAACAAAAGATTTGATTGGCTCAAATCAGTGACGCCTTTTCCGTATTAATTAGAATTGCAGCGCTAACGTTTGCGAATGCGCCCTGAAAAAAATTAATCGTATAGCGGTCATGGGTCCGGTCCGAACCATCGCGCGGTCCGGATCATCCATCCATCCATCATCTATACCGCTTCTCCTCACTAGAGTCGCGTGGGGTGCTGGAGCCTATCCCAGCTATCTTCGGGCAGTAGGCTGGGGACACCCTGAACTGTTGCCAGCCAATTGCAGGGCACACAAAGACGAACAACCATCCGCGCTCACACTCATACCTAGGGGCAATTTAGAGTGTTCAATCGGCCTACAATGCATGTTTTTGGAATGTGGGAGGAAACCGGAGTACCCGGAGGAAACCCACACAAGCACGGGGAGAACATGCAAACTCCACACAGGATGGCCGAACCCACGCCCGGTGCCTTCTCTCACTGTGAGGCCATCGTGCTAACCAGTCGGCCACCGTGCCGCCGCGGTCCGGATCAGTGTTTTTATAAATATTTATATTATTTTTCTATTATTTTTTGTAAATTACGATTTTTCACTATTTTGGGGGGAATTTTCACTCTGTTGCCCTTTGGGAGGTTTGCACAATAAACATCTCTGTTAATGGGGACCGAGACCACCTGCGAAAACTGAAAAAATTATTTTTTTATTCCCCAGCCATTATTTTTGTATTTATTCAATTACTTCTTTTTGTATTTATTTAATTACTTCAACTTTTCCCTGCTGGTACGCCGTCCGGTGTGCCCTGTGAAATGAAAGGTGGCATTCTTCATTTATTTATTTATTCATTTATTCATTCATAACTGACAGCCTCGCGCTGCGCTCGTGCCCGGGCGGAAGATGTGCTCCTCTCCGGCTTAATTGTCACGCACGCCGGACCTGCTCCCCCGAAGCGTGTCTCCGTTCGGTTGAACTCTGTTTCATTTCGCCCCGCCCGTGCCCGGGGAAGGTGCTCCTATACGGCTTAACTGTGACACACGCCCGCCCTCCTCCCCCGAAGCGTGTCTCCGTTCGGTTGAACTCGGTTTCATTTCGCCCCGCCCGTGCCCGGGGAAGGTGCTCCTATTCGGCTTAACTGTGACACACGCCCGCCCTCCTCCCCCGAAGCGTGTCTCCGTTCGGTTGAACTCGGTTTCATTTCGCCCCGCCCGTGCCCGGGGAAGGTGCTCCTATTCGGCTTAACTGTGACACACGCCCGCCCTCCTCCCCCGAAGCGTGTCTCCGTTCGGTTGAACTCGGTTTCATTTCGCCCCGCCCGTGCCCGGGGAAGGTGCTCCTCTTCGGCTTACTGTGACGCGAGCATGCCCTCCTCCTCCGGAGCTTCCATTCGGTTAAACTTAGGGGCCGCTTGACACCGCCCGTGCCCGGGGAAGGTGCTCCTATTCGGCGTAACTGTCGCGCACGCCGGCCGGCCTCCTCCGGAGCTCTCGTACGGTCCGAACCGCGCGAACGTCGCCCCGGATCGTGCCCGGGGGAACGTGCTCTTCTTCGTCCACTCTCCTCTTCGCCCACGCTCTTCTTCGGTGCACGCCGGCTGTCTAACCGCTCCAGCGCCCCCTCGTGCCGCTCGGCGAAAATACAATGATTTTTGTACACACAAAAGATGTTTTCGTACGCGATATTACATTACGCTTATGTAATTGTGGCATAAATGTAACGCTATAATATACAGGTCGATATCACCAAGGCCCACTGCGGGACACTGTGTCGTGTTTGGGAACACCCCATTTCTAACTGGATCCTTCTCATTGGTCGACTAAACAACTGGGCGTTCCTGTGTCAACGCCCCGACTGCAGCCGGACCCTTCTATAACTTTTACTGGTATTATCTGGCAGCACAGTTTGGAACTACGATGTTTTATTTTGATACAAATAATAATCCTTCGTGGGCGGGAATGGAGGCAAGTGCTGTTGATTTACCACTACATTTTATATTTATTCTTCTGAATTTAAACAATTAATTGCAGAAACCAAACATCTTATTATTTCTAATATGATAGCCATATGGAACATGGTGAAAGAGTTTATGAAATTAGAGGAATGTTGATCACAATATAGTATATATATATATATATATATATCTGAGATACTGCACTATTTAAACCAGGAAAGATTTAAAGGAAATGATTTAAGTTATGGACAGAAAAGGGATAAAGTAAACTGGATGACTTGTTTGCAGGGGGAAAATTAATGTCATTTGAAGAGATTACGAGTTCCAAGAAAACACTTTTTTAAAACCAACAAAATTAGAAGCTTTATCTAAAAAATGCTAAAGAATTCTTTTGAATTGCCAAAATTTTAATCTCTGGAGGTCTTAATGATGAAGAATTTCTTCGGGAAGGGAATAATTTTAACAATTTATAGATGGTTTGTCCCTGGAACAGATGAAAATGCAAATACTAAACTTGAGTTATGGGGAATACATTTGAGTGAACATATCTCTGATGAACAGTGGCGGTTAAGCTGTAAAAATGCCCAGAGACAACAAGCAAATACCAATTCAATACTACTTCAATACAATTGGTTGATGCAGACATCCATCCATTACCTGTACCACTTCTCCTCGCAAGGGTCGAGGGGTGTGCTGGACCCTATCCCAGCTATCTTCGGGCAAGCGGCGGTAGGGATGTAAGGATTCATCAAAAATTTATTTAATATCGATATAAACTGCTCAAAATATGCATCGATATAAAAAACAAAAGAATCGATTTGCAGCGCCATGTTAACTAAAGTAACCTCTAATGTCTGTGATGTAAATAAGCTGCATACTGTTGGAATTTTAACTAAATGTTCGAATTAGTTATCTGACTCCATTAACCAAACACAACCTACATTCATCCAACAATTATGCGCGCTCGTTTTGAGAGCGAAATGACCAGGAAGCCGGCAATTCCACACGGGAGCGGATTTATTCCTAACAGCAGATCTAGTACAAAGCCTGGGGCTTGGTACCTCTCAGCACAGTTCTGCGCGTCTCTGTATCCAACAGAAGACGACGCCCCATCCGAGTTGCCCAGGATCATTTATACATTTCAACAAACAAAGCAAAGACATCCTACTACTCTCCTATTGACTATGTGTCATCTGCAGCTAACTTTAGCTTTCTCTTATTGGCTGTCTTCTCCCCGCGGGATGGCGTGTCGGATCTTCCCATGGGCACGCCACGGCAGTTGTTGGTGCTCAACTGCCAATGAGCCACTGGATCTGTTATTCTGCTTCTGTTATTCTGCTTTTGTGGTCGACCATTTTACCAATCTCACACAACAGCGCCTTGATGTCTGGAACGTTCTGCGTCAGCACACCCAGTTCTCAGAAGTGCTGCTCGTCCTGTACAAAACATCTGCCACCTATGCATTTCACACAGCCTGCCCTGACCTTTTATTGTACATTGAATTAAAGCACAGTCAGGAAATATCTTTATTGCATTAAACTGAATACATGTAACTTGTAGTCAATCGTATAAATTCCTTTATAGTCAAATGTATAAAATCCTTTAATACGCATAATTACTTAATACGTTGTAAACTTCAGTTTCATAGCAGCTCTGCAGTGATAATCAAGTACCTTAAATAGGAAGCACGTAGTGGATGATGCCCAATTTCGATTTAAATTACGACGAAGACTGTCATGCCTTAAAGCTAACTATAGTTAGGTTAGCATGCACAGGCCACTGTATGCGTCTCATGGAACACGGCCTCAATGTCCATTTGTGGTACGCTAACATATTGTAGCGTCTACTGTAGATTGTGGTGGCATTAGTCAACGAACTTGTGGTTTTTAAAACAAAAAAAAAACAGTTTTCATATTCTCGGGATTGATAATGCCTGTATGACATCGAAACAGCAAGTCAAACACAAAAACAATAAGGACCTTGCAGCGGTCACTGCTTGGGCCCTTATATTAAATGGTGGTTCTAATCCGAGTCATGTTTAATACAAAACCCCACTAACAAAATACTTTGACACTTACAATTAACATCACGTCTAATTTCAGGACTGAAAACAAAACAGGCCATATTTCCATACCTTCCTTATTATGTCTTCAAAAGCGTGACAGCAATATATCCTCCCAATAAGGTCTTGAGGGGGCTCATTGTCTCCAGGTTGTCTCTGCAGGGCTCTCTGAGCTTGGTCTACCTCTGGTGCATTTTCAAAGTTTAAAACCTCTTTTAACATCTGAGCTGCGAAGTTTCCTATGTTTTGAAAGTCTTCCCCGCCCTCCCCTATACCAACCACTCTCATATTTGAAATCTGCATTTTAACAGCTGACCATTTTAGGAAGAAAAGCAAAAAAGAAAAAAAAAAGAGTTGTTGTTTTATTCACGCCAACCTGGCAACATAGTGTGATGTCCCAACACGAACAGTAATGGGAGCAACTCAGATGGTCTTTAATTTTAACTATAGAATGAAATTTCTGGAGAAATCTCGTGTGAAGGCTGACGAGTTGAAGCCATCTGGGTGGAAGGATGTGGAATGATATTGAATGATTCTGAATCATAGAGAAATGAATTGAATGAGAATGTGGAATGATAGTGAATGATTGAAGGTGGAAGGACGTTGAATGATAGTGAATGATGTTGAATGACACTAAATGGAAATGAATATGATTAAATTGATTGAGATCATATTACAATGTAAAATGGTGAATAATGTGAAAGCATGGACACATTGTGTCAATGAAATAAAAAGAAAAGAAAATGTTCCACGGTCGGGGCTTAAACGGACAGCCTTCAGGTTGGGAAACGAGTGCTTAACCTCTGAACCACACAAGCATGTACAAGTACTAGTATAGAATCAGCCTTTACATAATAATAGAACTGGGAAAGCCTGGAATGAATGGGGAAGGATATCTTTGAAACGGGAATACAGTAAATAAAGTGAAGAATGTGAGAGAGGAAAAAGTAATGTGAAATGACTAAAATAAATGTTTTAAATTTCTAACTGAAACCATGTACACGTCAATTGTAAAGATCCATTTGGAATGGACGAATGGATGAATTTCTGACACTCAAATAGAGTGAATCAAGTGAATCCGTTTGAATTCCGTTACTTCCGGTTCACTTCCGGTCGATTTACATCACTTCAGGTTCACTTCCTGTCGAATTCCGTCGCTTCTGGTTCACTTCCTGTCAAATTTCGTCACTTCCGGTTCACTTCCGGTCGATTTACATCACTTCCGGCTCACTCCCGGTCGTTTTACTTCCGGTTCACGTCTGGTTGATTTATGTCACTTCCGGTTCACTCCCGGGCGCTTTACATCACTTCCGGTTCACTTCCGGTCGAAGTGCATCACTTCCAGTCCACTTCCGGTCGAATTACGTCACTTCTGGTTCACTTCCGGTTGAATTACACCACTTCCAGTTCACTTCAGGTTTCATGACGTCACCCCCCGCCTAGTTCCGGTTTTGTGTCACTCCTGGTTCACTTCAGATATGATGTCACTTCAGGTTCACTTACTGTTGATTGGCATCCTTCTCCAAGATGGTTGGGGGGGGGGGCTAATGTCCCAGTCCAAGATGGCTGCCTCATTGGGGGGCTTCAAGGTGAATCAGAGGTTAAAATAGTCCTTGGTGGTTGCCAGTCCAAGGGCAGTTGAATGAGCTCAAACATTTGAATTTCTAAGTGGAATAACGTAAATGTGAATGGAAACTGAAAGCATGTGAATGTGAAATGTTGAATGTCTAATTGAACATGAATGGGGATTTTTGGGGTGAAACATGTGAAATGGGAATGCATGAATAGAGTGAATCACATGAATTATGTGAAAGGAGTTACAGGAATGTGAAATGAATGACATGAATGTCTTGAATTTGAAACTGGAAGTATGTAAATGTGAAATGTTGACTGTCTTATTGGACATGAATGGGGATTTTTTGGGTGAAACATGTGAAATGGGAATGCATGAATAGATTGAATCACATGAATAATGTGAAAGGAGTTACAGGAATGCGAAATGAATGACCTGAATGTCTTGAATTTCAAACTGGAAGCATGTAAATGTGAAATGTTAAACGTTTAATTGGACATGAATGGGGATTTTTGGGGTGAAACATGTGAAATGGGAATGCATGAATAGAGTGAATGACATGAATTATGTGAAAGGAGTTACAGGAATGGGAAATAAATGACCTGAATGTCTTGAATTTCAAACTGGAAACACATAAATGTGAAATGATGAATGTCCCATTGGGAATTAATGGAATTTTGGGGGGTGAATAAAGTGAAATGGTTAATTTTGTGTAATAGGTGAAGGCATGAAAAATGGAAGCATGAAAGGCATGAATATCTGGAATAGATTGAAGTTGGAACTGTGAAAATCGGTTGAAAAATGGGGAAGCAGTAGCGTGTCGAAGAAGTGGAATTGGGAATGGATGAATTTTTGAAGGGTGAATGAGGTGAAGGTGTGAGAGGGGATATGGGAATGTGAAATGAATGACCTGAATGGGTTAAATTTTAATTTTGAAGCATTTAATAGTGAAATGTTGAATCTCCCATTGGAAATTAATGGCATTTTGGGGGGTGAATAAAGTGAAATGGTGAATTATGAGAAATAAGTGAAGGTGTGAAAAATGGAAGCATGCATGGCATGGATATTTGGAATAGATTGAAGTTGGAACAGTGAAATTTGGATGAAATATGGGGAAGCAGTGGCGTGCCAGAGAAGAACAATTGGGAGTGGATGAATAGATGAATTTTTGAAGGGTGAATGAGGTGAAATGGTGAATTATGGGAAATAGGTGAAGACATGAAAAATGGAAGCACGCTTCACGTAAATTCTTGGAATAGAACGAAGTTGGAACGGTGAAAATCGGCTGAAAACTGTGGAAGTAGTTACGCGCCGAAAAAAGGCGAGGAATAAAATAGAAACTATAACTAGAGCTGCGAGCAGCTATATCGGGCCCTCGCCACCCGGGCAACGTTGGGGTCCTAGCACGTTGGAAATGTGAAATATTTACGAGAAATAACGTGAGGACTCTTCTTCAAGAGGAATTTTTGTGTCGTTAAAGTTAGAGCAGCTTTTTTTTTTTCAAAGCCTCGTCAATGTTTGAAGTAAATTCAGAATGGCCGACTTCCTGTTCAATTTAGCATACGGCTACCTGAGACTTTTTATTAGGTCTTGGCTTTGTACATACATCATCAAATTTTCACTTTGGTGAAACAGAGATATGGGGCTGCTTTTTTTTGTTTGTTTTTTTATTTCTAGGGGGCGATAGCGAGCCATTTTTAAACAACTGTACGACAAATTAAAAAAATATTGATGACTATTGAATCAACTCCCGGTTGAGTGGACGCTGGCACGTTTGGCTGCCACTGCTCACCAGTAACTCTCGGAAATCTTTTGGACCCGCTTGTTGTACCTGCTTTAGCAGTTTACAATCCCTCCAGTTACAGTGATTTTACTTATTATTATTATCTGTATGTTGAGCGATCCCGATTCTCATGCATGCCACCCACCGATTGCATAGTCGCTGACGGGTCTACTGTGGCTAAAGTTTAGCTTACCTATCAAAGTTAGCACCTGTCTGCCATGTGGACCCGCAAGCCAGTCTGCTTCTCGCACTTCTGCCTGTTCTTGTCATGAGATCAACCTGTGTCAGGACAACTTCAATACCTGCCGCTGAACTCCGCTGGATTTACCGACACATGCCCGAGGGCAACGCACCACCACCGCTCCTCCTCTTCCCAGACATCGCTCGTCGGCCCCTGAAGGATTGTATGGCAATTAACGGCATTATTTTAAACATTTATGGGACAGAATGTCAATTATTTAATTTAGCAAGTTCATATTTACTGAATATGTTAAACATTGAGGAAACAAAAATGAAACTAGAAGTACTACGCATAGGAATGACTATGATTGTAGTCATGGTCTTTAGAATTAGAATTAGAATTAGAAATCCCTTTATTGTCATTGTACTCAAGTGTGCAACGAGATTAGAGGGCTCCCCTCTCCAGTGCAATACAACAATAATACAGACAAATATATAAATTAGATAAATAAATAAGAGAGTGCAATGGAATTTAGTACTGAATAGGGTATATAAAAACACCTCACAATGCTGTTCTGCAAGGTAAGGGTGTTCTCGTGTGTGTGTGTGTGTGTGTGAGAGTTCAGAATGGAGATGGCTCTCGGAAAGAAACTGTTTCTCAGTCTATTGGTCCTCGATTTGATGCATCTGTAGCGCCTGCCAGAGGGCATCAGGTCGAACAGGTGTGAGTTTGGGTGGGTATTGTCTTTGACAATGTTGAGAGCCCTTCTGAGGCACCGGGCGGTGTAGATGTCCGACAGTGAGGGGAGAGGGCAGCCAATAATCCTTTGCGTTGTTTTGACTGTCCTCTGGAGCCTCACTCTGTCCGCCTCAGTGCAGCCGCTGTACCAGGTGGAGACACAGTACGTCAACAGGCTCTCGATGGACGAGTGGTAGAAGGCTAGCAGCAGCTTCCTGTCCAGGTTGAATTTCCTGAGGACTCTCAGGAAGTGCAGACGCTGGTGGACCTTCTTTACCACTGCTGTGGTGTTGTGAGTCCAAGACACGTCGTCGGAGATCTGTACTCCCAGGAACTTGAACGTGTGGACCCTCTCCACACACACGCCTTCGATGCAGAGGGGGGGCGTCACCGTCTTGTTCCTCCTGAAGTCGACGACAATCTCCTTTGTTTTTGCAGTGTTAAGGTGCAGTCTGTTGTCCTTGCACCAAGCTGTCAGTCTCTTTACCTCCTCTCTGTAGGCTGTCTCGGCACCTTCCGAGATCAGACCGACCACTGTCTGCAAACTTGACGATGGTGTTGTTGCCGTGGGCCGGGCTGCAGTCGTAGGTGTAGAGGGCGTACAGGAGAGGGCTCAGCATGCATCCTTGAGGGGAACTGGTGCTCAGCATGCGGGTGGAGGACGTGTAGGGGCCGAGCAACACAGTCTGGGGTCTGTTGGTCAGAAAGTCCTTAATCCAGATGCGTGTGAGGGCAGGGAGGCCGAGAATGTCCAGTTTGGCGACGAGGATGTCTGGGATGATCGTGTTGAATGCCGAGCTGTAGTCCGCAAAGAGCATCCTTGCATAGCTCTGCTGTTGTTCCAGGTGGCCCAGCACAACATGCAGAGCAGTGTCGATGGCGTCCTCAGTGGATCTGTTAGCCCGGTATGCAAACTGGTAGGGGTCCAGAGTGGGAGGAAGGCAGTCCCTGATGTGCTGGAGAACCAGCCTCTCGAAGCACTTCATGATGACTGGTGTGAGAGCAACAGGACGGTAGTCATTCAGGTGGACGGCGGGTGACTTTTTGGGGACAGGAATAATGGTGGAAGTTTTCAAGCAGGAGGGGATGACTGCTTGAGCCAGGGAGCGGTTGAAGATCCTGCAGAAAACATGTGCCAGTTGGTGGGCACATGCTTTGAGGACCTTGCCTGGTATTCCGTCGGGTCCAGTAGCTTTCCTGGGGTTAACCGCCAGGAGCGCGCGCCTCACATCGTGTTCCTCTACGATGAGTGGGGGGGGGGTTGGAGCATGAAGTGCGGGGGTGTGACGGTTGGGGCGAGTCAAAGCGAGCGAAGAAGCAGTTAAGCTCCTCTGCCAGCGATGTACTCGGGTCTACTGAGGTCGTGCTGCCGCCACGGAAGTTGGTGATGCTCCGTCGACCCTGCCACACCTCCCGTGGTCTGTTACTGGCAAGGTGGGCCTCCAGCCTCCCCTTGTAGATTGCCTTGGCTAGCTTGATGCCTTTGCTCAGGTCAGCACGGGCGATATTACTTTCATGTGCTAAAGTTATATTACTTGGTATATAAATGTGTGAACATAGTATTTTCATGACCTACACTCAAATTCACATCCCCCTTTTAGTAAATTCAAAATGGCCGACATCTTGGAAAACCTAGCTCATGGCTCCACGAGACTTTTTTGTAGGTCTTGACCTCATACATACTCCATAGAATTTTCAAAAAGCTAGGTGAAACACTCAACCAGGGCTGCTTTTTTGATTATTTCTAGAGGGCAATGGCGAGCCATTTTTAAAAACCTGCACAACTAACTTATAAAATATTGATGATGTTGCCAGGCCTGATGTGTGTGCAAAGTTTCACGAGTTTTTGTTCATAAATAGTAACTCAAAATCAGCGTTGTATTATTGGCAAACTGTGCAGTGCCACGCCCACAGCTTTTCAGGAAAAATTATGAATTTCGTATTGTGACATCCACAAGGCCTAAACACTCATCCGAGCCTATATGAGGGCAACCTTGTTGACCTGCTCGGAGAAAAGCGTCAAAGAAAATAACTTATATTAGCTTTAACCAGTTGATGGCGCTACCACTCCGATGTAAAATAAGTTGGTAGATGTGTTCAGGGCTGGAATATCCTCAAATGTGAAAATCTTCGAGAAGATGGGATAATTTGAGTCATGTTGCCGGAGCTTTTGTTGCCACAGAGTACAATCAGATTTTTCAGCAATGTAATGGCCAAGCATTTTTCCGAAAAGTCACAAAATTCGGCAGACAGTAAGATCAATGTTTTGAGGCTTATGTAAATTTTTTTTAGTTTGATTCGTTAAAAGGGCTCCGTGCAGTGCATTACAATGTAAAAAATATATATATATTTTTTGTACGCTAGTTGGCACAGTTTTGTATAACAGAATAATAACATACCGATGTCTTCAGGTCAGGAAGTTTTATGTATAGGTGAAGTTTAGGATTTTTTGGAGCATGTGCAGGGGAGTTATTAAGCATTTTGTCCATTGAAGTGACACGCCCCCTTTGAAGTTAATTCAAAATGGCCGACTTCTTGTGCAATTTAGCTCATGGCTCCAAGAGACCTTTTTGTAGGTCTTGGCCTTTTACATATTCCATTGAATTTTCAAAAAGCTAGGTGAAACACACAACCGGGGCTGCTATTTTGAACATTTCTAGAGGGCGATACATTTTTTAAAAAAAACTGCACGAGAAACTAATAAAATATTGATTTTTTCATGATTTGTGTGTGTAAAGTCTAGGATCAAGGTGCAAAAGAATGACCCCTATAAATGTGCAAAAACGAGCGAAAGTTGGACTTTCAAAAAATCATAACTCACTTCCTATTAATATTAGACTATTGTCGTCAAAGAAATTATATGTATATCTCGGGGTACTATACGTGCCTGGCAATTTTCGGAGGCCTAGGTCAAACGGGCCAGGAAATCCTTTGATCTTTCCCATTCTAGTTGGCGCTAAAGAGCAATTTTGTTTGCGTTGTTTACGACGACGCTAAAATATCAAATTTTTCGCCATGCCCGATGAGACTGCCAAGTTTGGTGAGTTTTCGTGCATGTTTAGGGGGACAAAAATGCAATAGAACGTTAGGAAAATAGAAAAAAAATAATAACTTGAGCTGCGAGCACTTTAAAGAGCCCTCGCAACCCTGGCAACGTTGAGGTACTGGCACGTTGGAAATGTTAAATATTTACGAGAAATAACGTGAGGAATCTTCAAGAGGATTTTTTGTGTAATTAAATTTAGAGCAGCTTTTGTTGTTAAAGCGTCGTCCATGTTTGAAGTAAATTAAAAATGGCCAAGTTCCTGTTCAATTTAGCTCATGGCTCCAAGAGAATATTTTGTAGGTCTTAGCCTTATACATACTCCACAAAACCTAGGTGAAACACTCAACCAACTGCTTTTTTGAAAATTTCTAGAGGGCGATAGAGAGCTATTTTTTAAAAACTGCATGAGAGACTAATAAAATATTGATGGTTTTGCCAGGCCTGATGTGTTTGCAAAGTTTCATGCGTTTTCGTGCATATTTAGAACCTCAAAATAAGCCTTAGTTTATTCGCAAACTATGCAAAGCCACACCCACAGCTTTTCACAAAAAATCATACATTTCGTATTGTGACATCCTGAAGGCCTAAACATTCATCCGAGCAAATATGAGTTAGACCTTATTAACCTGCTCGGAGAAACACAGCAACGAATATAACCTGTATTTGCTTTAAACAGTTGGTGGCGCTACCACTACAATGAAGAATTAGTTTGTAGATGTCTTCAGGGTTTGGCTATCCTCAAACGTGAAAAATTTCGAGATAATAGGATGATCTGAGTGATGTTACAGGAACTTTTGTTGCCAAAGAGAAAAATCAGACTTTGCGGCACCGTCGTGGCCACGCCCTTTGCCGAAAAGTCGCAAAATTCGGCATTGACTAAGATCAATGTCTTGAGGATGTTCTGACAAATTTTCAGTCATATGTGTTAAAGGGGCTCCGTGAAGTACGCACCGTAACGGCCATGCCCATCGCTGAAAAGTTACAAAATTTGGCAGAGAGTCCAATGTCTTGAGGTGGTTGTGACAATAATTGTAGTCGGATTCGTTAAAAGGGCTCCGTGTAAAAAAAAAAAAAAGAAAAAGTAAAAAAAACAACGTTTTTTTGTTTCCACTAGGTGGCGCTGTGTGTATAACAGAATAAGAACATATAGATGTCTTCAGGTCGGGGCGTTTTACGTACAGGTGAGGTTTTGGCTTTTTTGGAGCATGTGCAGGGGAGTTAGAATAGAATAGAATAGAAATAGAAATCCCTTTATTGTCATTGTACTCAAGTGTGCAACGAGATTTATTAAGCATTTTGGTCATTGTGGTGACATGCCCCTTTTGAAGTTAATTCAAAATGGCCAACTTCCGGTGCAATTTAGCTCATGGCTCCAAGAGACTTTTTGGTAGGTCTAGGCCTCATACATTCTCCATAAAATTTTCAAAAAACTTGGTGAAACACACACTGCTCTTTTGAAAATTTCTAGAGGGCAATAGAGAGCCTTTTTTTAAAAAACTGCATGAGAAATTTATAAAATAGTGATGATTGTTCCACGTTTTATGTACAGGTGACGTTTTGGATTTTTTGGAGCATGTGCAGGGGAGTTATTCAGCATTTTGTCCATTGTGGTGACACACCCCCTCTGAAGTTAATTCAAAATGGCAGACTTCCTGTGCAATTTAGCTCATGGCTTCAAGAAACCTTTTTGAAGGTCTTGGCCTTTTACATTCAACATAAAATTTTCAAAAAGCTAGGTGAAAAACACAACCGGGGCTGCTCTTTTAAAAATTTGTAGAAGTCGATAGAGAGCCATTTAAAAAAAAAACTGCACGAGAAACTAATGAAATATTGATGATTTTGTCAGGCCTGATGTGTGTGCAAAGTTCCATGAGTTTTCGTTCATATTTAGAACCTCAAAATACGTTTTCTTGGCGATATGTGCGATGCCACACCCACAGCTTTTCACAAAAAATGACAATTTCGTATTGTGACATTCTGAAGGCCTAAACACTCAGCCGAGCAAATATGAGGGCGACCTTGTTAACCTGCTCGGAGAAAAACATTTTGTATTTGCTTTGACCAGTTGGTGGCGCTACTACTACAATCAAAAATAAGTTGGTAGATGTCTTCAGGGCTGCAATATCCTCAAATGTGAAAAATTTCAAGAAGATATGATCATGTCAAGTCAAGTCAATTTTATTTGTATAGCCCTTAATCACAGACAGTCTCAAAGGGCTTTACATAGCCACAATCGACATCCCCGATCTTAACCCCCAGGAGGGCAAGGAAAAACTCACAAAACCTCATTAGGGGAAAAGTGAGAAACCTTGAGAAGGGACCACAGATGGGGGAATCCCCCTTCCAGGATGACCAGGCTGCAATGGATGCCAACTGGGCAACATTTGACACATACAATGATGCTATGCAATAATAGATGAGATAATATAAGAGTCAATTGAATGAAGTGCTGCAGGAAGATGACTTCAGTGGAGTGGGTCCTCATCCAGGGCCGTAATATCCATGGCAGCATATCCGAAGATGAGCCTTCGATCTTGTACCGGTCAGTTGGTGTAAATTCAGTACAGCCACTTCCAAGTGAATCGCCATCACCTAATTCGGGGAATTGGGAACAGAAAAGAAAGAACAGAAATAGCAAACAGGCCAACAAGTAGTTCAATGAAGTGCTGAAATATAAGGAAATCAGAAAAGGCGCTGCATGAAGACGACTTCGGCAGAGCAGGTCCCTTCCCGGTTCGTCAGTGCCGTAATCTTCAAAGCATGTCCCCATCACCTAATTCCCAAGCAGGGGAAGGAGGGGGCAGAAAAGAGAAGAAGCGGCAGTAAACAGGCCAACAAATAATTAAATTAGATGCTAAAGTATATAAATAAATTGATCAAATGTCGCGCTGCAGGAAGACGACATCACTGGAACAGGTGCATGCCCAGTTGGTCAATGCCTTAAACTTCCTAGTGGGTCACCGTCACCTAATCCCCCAGCCGGGGGAAAAGGGGGCAGAAAAGAAAACAAAAGAAAAAAAAGCGGCAGTAAACAGGCCAACAAATATTTCAGCTAAATGCACAAGAGTATAAATGCGTCTTTAATAGTGTTTTGAACATTTCTACTGAGGTGGCGCCTCTAATATCTGAGGGAAGTGCATTCCAAAGCATTGGTGCCCGAATAGAGAACGCTCTAGAACCTGCGGACTTCTTTTTGGCTCGCGGGATCACTAAAAGACCAGCATTTTGTGAGCGAAGGTTTCGGGACGGAACATATGGTACCACGAGGTCAACGAGATAAGAAGGTGCTAAGCCGTGCAATATTTTAAAAGTAAGTAGCAGAACTTTAAAATCACATCTCAAGTGGACCGGAAGCCAATGCAAATTGGCTAATATCGGGGTAATATGATCAAACTTTCTCGTCTTAGTTAAGAGTCTAGCTGCTGCATTTTGAACTAACTGCAGACTTTTAATACTCGACATGGGGAGACCCGAGAGCAAAGCGTTACAATAGTCGAGGCGAGACGTAACAAACGCATGGATTAAGATTTCCGCGTCACACGTTGATAGCATTGGGCGAATTTTAGCAATGTTACGCAGATGAAAAAACGCAGTTCGAGTAATATTTTTAATGTGCATTTGAAAAGACATAGTTGCGTCAAATATAACACCGAGATTTTTTGTTGAATCCTTTTGGATAATATTACATTTATCGATATTCAGAGTGGTGTCTTTGAAAAGGTACCGATGACGCGCTGGTCCAATGATGAGCATCTCGGTTTTATCTGAGTTAAGACGCAAAAAATTGAAAGACATCCATTGTTTAATTTTGGCATGGCACGCCTCTAATTTATAGCAGTCGCGGGGATTCGTTATATCCAACGGCATGTATAATTGCGTATCATCAGCATAACAGTGAAAACTAATGTTATATTTCCGTATAATATCACCAAGCGGAAGCATATAGATGCTAAACAATAGAGGTCCAAGTACCGATCCCTGCGGAACTCCACATATGATCTTACAAAGATCCGAAGTCGTATTGCCATGAATTACACGGTGCGTCCTCTCCGACAGATACGAATTAAACCAAGAAAGCGCTGAACCTGAAATGCCAACACACGTTTCAAGGCGTTTTAATAATATGTTATGATCAACGGTATCAAAAGCGGCACTAAGATCGAGTAAGAGTAATATTGATGAGGTGTCGGCGTCCATAGCTATGAGAAGATCATTAGTAACTTTAGCAAGGGCCGTCTCAGTAGAGTGGTCGGCTCTAAAACCCGATTGGAAAGGTTCAAATTGATCATTAGCAGTCATATATTCATTAAGTTGTTGCGCTACGACTTTTTCAAGAATTTTTGCAATAAACGGAAGATTTGAAACCGGCCTATAGTTGATGAGACTCTCTGGGTCAAGGTTTGGTTGCTTAAGTAACGGTCGGATAACGGCGGTCCTAAAAGCTGCTGGTACTACACCCGTGGTAAGTGATAGATTAATTATATTTAAAACAGACGGTCCTAGGGTCGTAAACAGTTCTTTAATTAGTTTGCCAGGAAGCGGATCGAGCACACAAGTTGTCGGTTTTGCCGCACTAACCAATTTTGTTAGGCTCTCAAGAGATATTTTTTTAAATTGACATAAGGTTATCGGACAGTTATCAGCCCTAATGTCCCTATTAACACCATTTATCGCGGAATTCGACGGAATTTTAAGAACAGTGTCTTTAATCTCATCACGAATACATTCTATCTTCTGAGTAAAAAATTGCATAAAATCGTGAGCTGAATAGGAAGAGCTATCCGAGGTTGGTCGCTGTTGCGTTAGCATTGCTACGGTATCAAATAAATATTTAGGATTGTTTTTATGTAAGACAATTAATCTAGAATAATAATTAGTTTTGGCTAAATTAAGCGCTTCTTTGTATATTAGTAAACTATCGCACCATGCCTGACGGAAGACCTCAAGTTTGGTCGCACGCCATTTGCGCTCAAGCTTCCTACAAGATCGTTTCAGTACGCGCGTTTCCTCTGTAAACCACGGAGTAAGCCTCTTTGGACGAGTTTTAGTTTTTAAAGGCGCGACGGAGTCAAGCGCATTTAACAAAGCGACATTAAAGTTGTTTGTGAGATCATCAATCGTACCAATATAATTAGGAAACGAAGCAGTTGCTAAAGGGAGTAGCTCAGAGAGCGCAACGATGGTTGAGGAGCTAATGTTACGGCTGCTATAATTTTGATTATGGTCAGAACGATGACAGTGAGCCAAGACTTCAAATTTGATAAAGTAATGGTCAGATATAGCACTGGTATATGGTAATACAATTATTTTTGAAGATGCTAAGCCTCGGGTTAATACCAAATCTAGCGTATTGCCATTTATATGCGTTGCTTCATTTATTATTTGCGTGAAACCAAACATATCAATGATTGTCCGAAACGCTACCGTAAGTGGTTCCGACGGGAGATTCATATGAATGTTGAAGTCGCCCATGATAAGTATATTATCCGCATGAGTTACTAAATCAGCTACGAATTCAGAAAATTCATCTAAAAAGCCGGAGTAAGAGCCAGGTGGACGATAAAGAACGGCAAGATAAAACGGCAGCTCGGCTGAGGATCGCATAATGAGAACTTCAAATGTTTTAAAGGAATTGCTAAAACGAGGACTAAGTTTTAGGTTAGATTCGGAAATGAGGGCTACACCCCCGCCTTTCTTTTGAGGGCGCGCAACATGCGAGCTCACGAAGTTTGGAGGCGAAGCCTCATTTAGCGGTAAAAACTGATTTGGTTTTAACCAGGTCTCGCAAAGACCAATCATGTTAAGATTATGGTCTCTAATAAGGTCATTAACTAACAAGGCTTTCGATGAAAGCGATCTAATATTTAAAAAACCGAGTTTCAGTAAAATAGGTCTATCTAAGTTATTCCGCGCAACAGGACTCCTGGTCATAATATTAAGGAGATTGCTTTGCCTAGGTCCCGGATTGTACCTCGAGCGACTATAAACGCGGCGAGAAATTCTGACGGTCGGAATCCGATAGTTATTTACCAGCTTTCGAGTGCTATTATTTTGAGAGAACGGCTCGTCGTCAATAAAACCGACCGGGGAGGAATGCTTAAACCCATCATGTATTGCCACCTCAGTAGAAATTATATCAGTATGAGATCTACCAGCGTATGGTGTGTAGCGCTCAAATCTAGAAGAAAAGCTATGTGTGTTGTCTAAGTCTAGCATAGCGCTAGTTAGCTCTAGCCTTACAGACTCCATACCCTTCCTTACAGGCTCACTATTCGCCTGCAGCCCGACCTGCTCTAATATGAATAGTCATGGAAGGCTCAAACAATAATCTATGTTTCTAGAAAGAGTGATGGCGCCTTCCCAGTTAGGGTGAAGGCCGTCCATCCTCAGCAGGTCGGGTCGGCCCCAGAAAGAAGGCCAGTTATCTATAAACTGCAGTCCCTGCTCACTACAAAAACTAGCCAGCCACTTATTTAGCGAGAATAATCTACTAAACCTCTCATCATTGCCTCTCGCAGGCAAGGGGCCAGAGACAATTACTCGATGCCGACTCATCTTTCTGGCGAGATCACAAGTCCTTGCTATGTTTTTCTTTGTGATCTCTGATTGCTTCATCCTAGTGTCATTGGAGCCAACGTGTATCACTATATCTGAATAGCTAGCGTTGTTTGCACTGCGCTGGTGTATAGGTGTCTTGCGCGCTAGCTCCATAAGATTAGCTTCTATGTCGGGTGCTCTGGCCCCAGGAATACACATTACTGTGGCTGGATTTTCAAGCTTAATGTTGCGGGTAATGGAGTCACCTATCACTAAGGTGCGGGAGCCATGAGACCGAGGTGGAATGGAACTGCTATGTGTCTTAACAGGCTCACCGCGATTAGCAAGCCGTTTACGGCCAATGCTAACCAGACTAGCAGGTTGGCTACAACCCGTGCTAACAGTCGTGTCCGCCACGTTTACGCTTACCACATTACTCTGCTCTAGCTGGCGGACACGTCCCTCTAGCAGGGAGAGTCTTTCCATGAGAATGGTGCAAGTGTTGCATGTGGTGGTGCACGAAACCATAGTTGCGTTTACTCGCCCGGTGGATAAAAGCGGAGGAAAAGATGTCGCGCCGAAAGTGACGTCCTGTCGCGCCGGAAATCATCTGAGTCATCTTGCCGGAGCATTTGTTTCCACGGTGAATAATCAGACTTTGCGGCACCGTAATAGCCACGCCCTTCGACGGAAATTCACAAAAAGCGGGATAGAGTGAGATCAATGTGTTGAGTCTTTTCTAGCCAATTTTCAATCGGATTCGTTCAAAGGGCACCGTGCAGTACGTCAAAATGTAAAAAATTATATTTTTTGTCGCCACTGGGGTGTGCAAGGTGTATAACTGAATATAAACATATAGATGTCTTTGGGTACCGACTCTTTATCTAACATGTGATGTTTTGGATTTTTAGCAGCATGTGCAGGAGAGTTATTTAACATTTTGTCCATTGCGGCGAAGGAAATCTTAAATGAAAACTTTGAAGCCCCGCCCCCGTCATATAGTATTTCGGAAACTAAAAGTTTTTGCCCCAGTGTTTGTCCCAGGTCTTAAGATGGTACAGCCGGAATTTTAAGGCAATCGGATGAACCCTCTAGGATCAGGGTGTAAAAGAATGACCCCTGTAAACATGCAAAAAAGGGCAAAAGTTGGACTTTCAAAAATTCATAACTCACTTCCTGTTCATATTATACTTTTGTTGTAAAATAAATTATATGTACATCTCGGGGTACTACACGTGCCTGGCAATTTTCGGAGGCCTAGGTGAAACGGGTCAGGATTTTTTTTTATTTTTCCTATTCTAGTTGGCGCTAGAAAGCCATTTTGTTTGTGTCGTTTACGACGACGTTAAAATATCAAATTTTTCACCATGCGTGATGAGACTGCCAAGTTTGGTGAGTTTTCGTGCATGTTTGGGGGGTCATAAATGCGATCGAATGATCGGAAAAATAATAATAATTATAATTATTATTATCTCTACAAAAACAATAGGGACCTCGCAGCGGCCGCTGCTCGGGCCCTAAGAATAATTTCTACAAAAACAATAGGGACCTCTCAGCAATCGCTGCTCGGGTCCTAATAATAATTTCTACAAAAACAATAGGGACCTCACAGCGGTCGCTGCTCGGGCCCTAATAATAATCCATCCATCCATCCATTTTCTGTACCGCTTCTCCTCACTAGGGTCGTGGGGGGTGCTGGAGCCTATCCCAGCTATCTTCAGGCAGTAGGCGGGGGATACCCTGAACTGGTTGCCAACCATTTGCAGGGCACACAAAGACAAATAACCACCCGCGCTCACACTCATACTTCGGGGCAATTTAGAGTGCTCAATCGACCTGCCATGCATGTTTTTGGAAAGTGGGAGGATACCGGAGCACCCGGAGGAAACGCACGCAGGCACGGGGTGAACATGCAAACTCCACACAGGAAGGCCGGAGCCGGGATCAAACCCACGCCCGCTGCTGTCTCTCACTGTGAGGCCAGCATGCCGCCCCTAATAATAATAATTATAATAATTTCTACACAGTCAATAGGGACCTCACAGCGGTCGCTGCTCAGGACCTAATAATAATAATTATAACAATTTCTACAAAAACAATAGGGACCTCGCAGCGGTCGCTGCTCGGGCCCTAATAATTATAACAATAATTTCTACAAGAACAATAAGGACCTCACAGCGCTCGCTGCTCGGGCCCTAATAATTATTAGAATAATAATTTCTACAAAAACAATAGGGACCTTGCAGCGGTCGCTGCTCGGGCCCTAATTATAATAATAATAATAATATATTCTTCTAAAACAATAGGTACCTCGCAGCAGTCGCTGCTGTGGCCCTAATAATGATGATAATAATTGTAATAATAATCATAATAATAACAATAATTTCTACCAAAAGAATAGGGAGATTGCAGCGGTCGCTACTTCGGCCCTAATAATTTCTAGAAAAACAAGAGGTTCCTCGCGGCGGTCGCTGCTTGGGCCCTAATAATATTAATAATTTCTAGAAAGACAAGAATGACCTTGCAGCGATCGCTGCTTGGGCCCTAATCATAATAATTTCTTGAAAAACAAGAGGGACCTCGCAGCGGTCGCTGCTCGGGCCCGAATAATAAGTTCTACAAAAACAAGAGGGACCTCGCAACAGTCGCTGCTCGGGCCCTAATAATAATAATAATTTCTGCAGAAACAATATGGACCTCGCAGTGTCGCTGCTCTGACCCTAATAATTTTTAGAAAAACAAGAGGGACCTCGTAGCAGTCGCTGCTCGGGCCCTAATGATCCGCTATTACCGTCGAATTTCAATATTGTAATTAGTCGAATATGGTTTTCCAAAGGACACTCAAAATGTACTGGTTTGATTCAATGTTCTATGGGGGCCTCGAGTGGCCGATAAGAATTATCCAAAGTGGCAACTGCAACATACGTCTCGTCCGCGATTCTCCTCTAAACGCCATATAAGGATGTAACCCAACACAAATGCTACACATATGTGTATATATATATATATATATAAAATTGATAAACTTTTGCAAGAATTTGTCTT